>NW_027500658.1:0-72740 GCF_021521415.1 Bidens hawaiensis
TAAATAAAACCCAATCTCACAAATATTTGATATAAAAATCATATAAAGTATGGATATACTAAAAATTAATATATGATTTATTTAAAAAAATGATATATATTATTTATAACTAAAAAACCAAATATAGTAAAAAAAAATAAGCAGGTTTTGGATCTTATCAAACTCATGTAGCTTTTAAACCAGGTTATAATATATTATTTATTTGTGAAACAATTTATCATCAAAACATAAGTATATTATTAACTTTCATACAATAAAAAAAATTCAAAAAATAAATAAATATTAAAATAGTTAATATAAAACAGCCCCCGTAATACGGGGGATAAAAACTAGTATATATATATTTATATATATATATATGATTGATTTCTTTTAAGAACCACTTTGAGTTTTAAGAACTCGAAAGAACTCAACGTAACAACTTTTTTTTTTTGAATTTTGTTTTACACATGTGTAATACGTAAGTGTAAGTAATGTACAAAAAATTACCGTAATTTTTTACACACCGAATTGACTTTTTATACATGTGTAACTAAAGTTTAAACTTGTGTAATCAACAAAAATATTTATTCTCTCTCCTGATTCATTTTTTAATCAAATTTAATCTCAGCCACATATTCTAACTTATTTAATTAAATGTGTGGTTCAAAATTGAGTTCTTAAAGTTCTTACAACTCATTAAGTTCTCAAAATATCCCTCCCCTATATATATATATATATATATATATATATATATATATATATATATATGTAAACGAAAACATAATAATCTTACGTGTCGCGATGTGGTCGCTCCCCTTTTTTTGGACTAGAATTCCTTGATTTTTAAATGAAAGTTTCTCATGCATTTGACCCGAATTCACGGGTATGAGTTTTATCAAACCCAGATATTTCTTAAACGAATTATAACATCTTTAAATTAAAAACCAATATCACCAAATATTTTATATAAAAATCCTATAAAGTAGGGATATACTAAAAATTAATATCTAATTTATTTACAAAAAATATAACTTTTAAAATGGGTTATAACTTATAACATCTCATTTATTTGTGAAACAATTTATCATAAAATATAAGTATATTATTAACTTTCATATAATAAATAAAAATAAAAATTCAAAAAATACACAATTATTCGAAAAACAAATAATGTAAAACAACCCCGTAATACGGCGGATAAAAATTAGTAATATATATAAACGAAAACATAAAAATCCTACGTGTTGCGATGTGGTTGCTCCCCCTTTTTTTGGAGTTATTAGATATGTTTGATTTTTAATGGAGGCTTCACATGCATTAGACCTGAATTCACGGGTATGGGTCTTACCAAACCCAGATATTCCGTAAATGAGTTATAACATCTCATTAAATTAAAAATTATACTCACCAAATTATTGATGTGAAAATCCTATCAAATAGGATATACTAAAAATTATTATATGATTTTTTTTATAAAAATATTATTTATAATTAAGAAACAGTTTTATAGTAAAAAATAAGTGGGTCTTGGGTCTTACCTAACACAGATTACTTTTAAACCGAGTTATAACATCTTAGTTATTTGTGAAACTTTTTTATATTTAAACTATAAGTATATTATAAATTTCATTACAATAAATGAAATTAAACCCATAAAAGTATATAAGTATTAAAAACGAGTAATGTAAAACAGCCCCTGTAATACGAGGGATTAAAACTTATATATATATATATATTGGGCTACAACACTATTACACCAATAAAACAAAAATTCCTCATTTACTGACTGAGCGTCAAATATTACAAATCGCCCCATTTTATAGTCTATCCACTACACATAGCCTAAGAATTTTAAGGAATTTCACAAGGTATAGTTGTCATTATTATAACGGTATAAGGGTAAATTAGTAAACAACAAATATATATATAGAAAAAAGAATCCTAATTAAATTTATTTTGAGAAAATGTTGATATAAGGCAATGATGTAAAAGTAGGTTTACAAGGTCGAGTACTCCCCGAGTACTCACTATAATGTATGTCGTCGGAAATTTCTTTAACTCCGTCTAGTTACTAAAAATCGATCAAAAGTGGTCAATTTCAACCATAATCACATCTAGTCGTCGAACTTATGTCAATTTTGACTTAAAAAGTAAAACGTAATTTGTATTTGTATAATATTAAAGAACAAATATCATTTTTTTAGTTTAATGATTAACAATTTTTAGAATAATTTATTATTTAAAAAATTTTTGTCTTATTTATTTTGATATTCACATATTTTATTATAAATATTAGTAACTAAGGATATCTGACATGTATAATATCTAAAAGTTAAGTTTCATTATATTAACATATTCGAGTACCCTTCGAGTGACGAGTACTCCCCAAATACTATGAGTACCATCCAACTCCTAAGGGAACCCGTCTAGATTTCGCTTAACGACTTTTATAACATTAATGTTAAGTGGAAACACAAATACCTATCAATGTACCAAATTGTGTAACATCATCAACAACCACCATAAAAATACACAAACAAATAAAAAAACAAAAAATAAAAAAAAATGATAAAGAAGGATAAACAGTTAAGTGTGCTTACTGTTGGCATGTGTTTGGGTGGTGGTCTTTAAAATCTAACTGCATAAGTAATTTATGGTCGTGTATGAGTAAGACATCGATCGCAAACTCCCATATAATTTTCTACGTTATGTTGCATTTACTACTTTACTTTCATTTTCCAGGTTAATTATTTAATAAAAGTCAACAAAAATGAAAAGTGTGAGAAGTTATATTTAGTTGACATGTGTTAAGTCGGGATCAAAGAAAAAAAATGTATAAAAGTAATATTATATATTTTCTTTCTTCACATGCCAGTCACATGTTAATTTTCTCATTTTTAAACGTCTATAACTTTTTTATATGATATTTTTTTTAAATAAAATTCACCATAATAATAAGCGTTTTTGTATTTTTAGTATGACTATGATTTTGTTATATAATAATAAAAAATAATTTACGTCATTGTGTCATTTTGCTTACCATTGTGTCTTTTTTCGTCATTGTGTCTTTCTGTTTTGTAAGGCCCCGACTTTGGACGTCGGATTTACTCATGAACATCGTTCTACAAATCAGAGTTAATTAAAATTTTTCGCGGAATTGTTAACTTCAATAACTCATTACAAACATACAACTTGTCTTTAAAAACGTATCATAATACATCACATTTAAAACATTATTTCTTCCATCTTCAGATGCCAATCGTTCAATCCTTGCCATGTGTCATCCTCATGCTAGCTCCGTGTACATAATTACCTGCGTGCAACTAAAAGTCAGCTACGCTGAGTGAGTTCTAGTTAATCAGGCAACTTACCATACAACCATTTCATGCATTTATATATATACATGTGTGTCCGAAGACACATAGTCATTCATACAACATGCTCACCTCACCGCTAACCTCTTTACTGCTCCTACAACTTAGCCACTTAATTACGGAAGCACATTGAGGCTTGCCCTCCCACGTACTTACGTATTGCCACTTATTTAACGAAGGCACGTAGAGGCTCGCCCTCCCACGTACTATAGTTGTGCCACTTAATAACGAAGACACGTATAGGCTTACCCTACCACGTACTATTGTCATGCCACTTACACCCTTACTAACTTGTCACCACTTCTACCACACTCTAACTCGACTTGCCTACAACACACTTCTTATCGTTACATCAATTACATAATAAACAAGTCACAACATAACATTCATACACACTGCTTATTACCTGGAAATCATTCTCTTTGGCGATACGTGCAATATCCGAAAATCGTTCACGCACCGACAAATATTACTTTCCGTGTCGATACGTGCAATATCCAAAGATCGTTCACACATCGACAGACATTCATTCATAACATCTATATATATATATATATATCATATCAAACATTATAGCATACACTTACCACTTAAGGTAAGTGTATTTACACTTCACATCGAGTAAGCACACAACCCCGAAAACATAACAAGGAAGTCGGGCTAGAATCTCACTTGAATGCGGTTACGTTCACCGTTAATAGTTATTCCCTTCTTTAGCTGTGTGAGACTAACTATATAATAATTACACGTATCAATTAACTATCACTACCCATGTTGCGTTTTTAGTTTAATTATAACCCTCAACGAACGGGGGTCCGGGGGCAGCGCCCCTGGCAGCGGGGTTCTAGGGGCGGCAGCCCCTAGCAGGGTCCAAGAGGCAAAGCCCCTGGCTGGGGTCGAGCTGCCAGGTCAGCTTGGAAAAAAGTTTATTTCCAATAACTGTCTTAACACATTTTTTATTAGAATTCTTAATTATTATTTTATTTGCTAACTCATAAAGTTCGAGGGCTTCTTTGTAATTATATCATTCTTTTCTAAGTCCAGGGACCTTTCTGTCATTCTTTCAAAGTCTAGTTCGTTATCCGGCTTTTCTAATTCGTTATTCAGTTCTTTAACGAATGGGGCTCATAACGAATTGACCTGTATAACGAATTGACCTTTTATAACGATTTGGTCTTTATAACGAACTAGACTCTTTCTAACGAACTGATCTTTTATAACGAATGAACCTCCTAACGAATGAGGGTTCATTCGTTATCTCTCCCTAACGAATTGCTTAGTTAATTCGTTATCCTTCCATAATGAATTGGCATAACGAATTAAGGATTATTCATTATCTTTCCTTAACGAATTGGAATAACGAATTAAGGCTTATTCGTTATCCTTCCGTTAACGAGTTACTGTTAATTCGTTAGTTTTCCATAACGAATTAGGGTTAGGGTTCCGACATTCTTTTCAACCTCGTACACGCTTTTCCGGCGCCGTCATCGCCGAAAAAGCGAGATCTCGTTTGTTTCACCACCATTTTCACCGTTTTTCGTCCCGTTAGATCCAGATCTGAGCTAGGGTGATTCCTAAGCTCATCTTTTGATCGGTTTATACCCGATTCTATCCGGATCTCGTGACTTTAACGGTTTAGGGTGTCGGCTCGTCGTTTCGCGACTAGATCTAGCGGGTTTGGATCCATACAATATTATACTATCATTACCTCGGGTCGGGAATCGATTATTCCTCTTAGTTAAGGCTAGAGAGAGAAAGAAAAAGAGAAAGAGCTTAAGTGTGTGTTTTGGGTGGTGTAAGGAATGGATGAGAATGAGGGTTTAAAGGATAATTATGGTTTATATACTATGAATCATGAGTCATGGGTCTAAGCCCATAGTCCTTCTTACTAATCCAAGTCCATAACCCACTTGTATTATTATATTACTATTATTCCACTAACTCAATTAATTCACCCGTCGTAAATAATACATTAAATTTTTTTCTAGAAATTTCGGGATGTTACACGTTTGTTATTGTGTTTTTTTTTTTTTTTTTGCAATTGTGTCTTTCAACTGACCATTATGTTTTTTTTAAATACTAATAACACCCTTGTGTAATAATATGTAAATATAATGAAAAATACCAACAAATTATCTAATACATAAAGCACAATGATGAATACATATTCCACAATAACCTGAAACGTAAAACAAAATAATGAATACATGTACAACACAATGACTTGAAACGTAAGACACAATGGTAAATACATATCACACTATGGAATCTACATATTACAAAATGACTAGAACGTAATACACAATGAACATAATACTATTTTTCTCAATTTAAGTGAATATTGAGCACAAAGACTAAAACACAAAGATAAGTATAAAGGCAAATGTTGAGCACAAAAAAACAATGCCGAACGAAAGACACAATGGCGTGATCTTTGTTTTAATTTTTATCTTTAATATGAGTATCAATTAAAAAACACCATGACCAAAATCTATTACATAATGCATAGAAAAACACAATTAAAAAAACACAATGGACAACCAAATAATACAATATAGAAAACCCGCCAACTTTTTTTTATTTTTTTATAACTAGTAATTAGTGCCCGCGCGTTGCGCTGGGTTGTGTGATGGTATGCAACAAAGAAAAAAAAATCCTCATATGTTTAGGCAAACATTACCAACTCAAATAACACTTCTTGACGGGAGCGTTAAACCCAAAAAAAAATTACACACGAAAAAATAATTATCCAAGTACAAATGTGTCAAGCATATTCATGTTCATTCAAGAGTGTACACTATAATTAAGTAATGAGTTTAATATGATTATGAAAACTACTCCATTTACATAATTAGAAGACATCAAAAGTCTCTACTTCATATGTCTTGGTGTTGGCGGATCATCGAAGCATTTATGCATCTAGAGGAATCTAAACGTGTGTGTAGTGTAAAATGCCACATTAGCTAAAAGAATATGCATATGATAAAAAAGAAACAACTTGAGGATTGCTGACACACTTGAGCTAACCTTCAAACTCCCAGCCATATCAAGTCTGATTTAAGGTCACTAAATGCTATGCTAATCACCATATATGATTGTTTGCCACTTTAAAAATAAAAGAAAAGATTTGTAGCATCACATGTGGTTGGTTATCCATATCAAAGACAAACTAATAAAAGTGACCCATAAATCACACAACCGAAAAAAATAAAATATAAAATAATCTAAAACAATATTTGGATTCACAGTATGCAAGCCCAAAATTAGAACAAAAGGTTGAAAATCTATTAACAATAGGCCGGAAAGCCGCAGGCTATAGAATGACTCGTGAGGAGCCATTGAGTTACGATTGTCGTCTGCCGATGTGTCATCCGCCGAAGTGACAAACGAAGAGAACCTATTAACACAAAAGCACCCACGGCGAAAACAACTGACATCAAAACAATGAACTACAACAGATGAACTCAAAAGTTATGGCTATAATACCATAGGTCGTAATGATCATTGATCGCATATTTAACCTACATAGGAAGTACACACAACCAAACTTTGTATATGCACGCTACATATACATACACGTTACATATACATATACGCTACATATACATACACGTTTCATATACATATACGCTGATCATACATACACATTACATGTACAAATACGCTACATATACATACACGTTACATATATACATATACGCTACATATACATACACGTTACATATACATATACGCTGATCATACATATACGTTGCATACATACTTATACGCAAGTCATACTTATATGAAATATATACTTATACGCCTTATATATTTTGTTCAGCTTTCTACTCCGTGTTTTTAAGGGTTTTCTTCGATTTAGGCGCCGTCATCCTCCTTTAACCACCATGGTTGGCCGGAGTTTGATCGTTTATGACCTAGGTAGCTTCAGGGTGCTCAGATATGAGCTAAGTTGGCCCTTAATCTCGTTTTTGATTGGTTAAACATCGTAATAAAGCTAGGTCTAGATTCAGACGGCTCATTCAGCGTCCTGGGGCTTCGGTGTCGGGTTCTAAAATGTTAGGTCAGCTGAGATAAATGATTTCTTACCTTCGTTTAGTCTTGGATCGTTGTTTAGGATAGAGTAGAGAGTGTTTGGCTTAAGTGTGTGTTTTTGATGGCGTATGCTAAGGTGTAGAATGATAGAGATGGAAAGGATCTAGGGTTTAAGGGGTATTTATACTCCCTAAGCCTATGGACCTTAGGCCCATCTTCATCTCAAGTCCATAAATTATTCCATCTATTTAACCTACCACCCTATTATCCTTATTATTATTGTTATTATTGTTATTATTGTTATTATTGTTATTATTATTATTATTATTATTATTATTATTATTATTATTCTACTAATTTAAATTAATTCTTGTGACGTATATAAATAATATATTAAATATTATTCATAGAAATTTCGGGATGTTACAAGTCTACCCTCCTTAAAAGTGGTTTCGTCCCCAAAACCTAACTTTTACTTAAACAGATCTGGGTAAAACTTGCGCATCTCTTCTTCAACTTCCCAAGTAGCATCCGATCCTTTACGATGCTTCCATATCACTTTTACTAAAGGAATAACTTTATGATGAAGCTGCTTTTCCTTACGATCAACTATCCCTATAGGTTGCTCTATGTAGTTTAACTATTCATCAACCTCAATGTCTACCAATAAAACATGAGAAGTGTCATCAGCTAAACATTTTCTTAAATGTGAAACAGGAAAAGTAGAGTGAATCCCTTCTAACTTTTCAGGCAAATCCAGCTTGTAAGCTACTTTACCATCACAATTTATGATCTTAAACGGTCCAATGTACCTTGGACTTAACTTCCCTCTCTTTCTGAAACGAATAATTCCTTTCCAAGGTGAGACCTTGGGCATCACATTGTCACCAATGTCAAACTCAATCGGTCGTCGCCGCTTATCAACATAAGACCTCTGAAGATCTTAAGCAGCTTTCATTCTTGCCTTGATCTAATCAAACCTTGAAGAGGTTTCTTGCACAACTTCCAAACTTCCAATATCTTCCAATCTCTTTCTGACCAAGTGAAATTAACATACAAATGAAATTAACGTGCTAAACGTGATAATCAAGTAGAGTAATTATATATACATGTAGAGTAATTATGTAATTACATCATAGAGTAATTAGACATAATAACCCTACTTGTATATATAATTACTCTACTTGATTCTCATGTTTAGCACGTTAATTTAATTTGTATTTAATCCAAATCCTTATATAAAACATTCACATACTATACACTTTGCTAATTAATGCAAGTATATTAACCTTCTTAGTTACAAGTATTCACACAACCACAAAATGTTTTAAAGGAAAGGGGGCTAGAAACTCACCTGGATCATATTATGTGCTGAATTGATTGTAATTAATTTCTTTAACTGAGCACACCTAAGGGGCTATTTGGCAAGTGCTGAGCCATTAAGTGCTTAACCAGTAAGAGGTCTGAATGATTAAGAGACTTCGAGCCAATAAGTGCTGATCCAATAAGTTTTGTTTGGTTGGACCTCTGAATGACTTGCAGAATGACAATTTTACCCCTTTGAACTATTTCGTGCTGAATGAAATGTATCTATTTAATCAAAGCTCTTAATAACTGTACCAAATGACAAAACTTTCATTATAACCAACCAAAATATATCTTAAAACAAACTTTCATTATAATCAACCAAATCTAAATTACACCAAAACCAAACAAAAAGAAACTTGCAACCAAACAAATCATAACTTTTAGCAACAAGCTCAATCCGCTCATGTACAACCAAGACTCACCCTATCCTAACAAAATCTAAAACATATCCACTAATAACTTCTATGTTTTAAACTTAAAAGCCTGAAAATCAAGTCCTGAATTCACCATAACCAAAGTACCTATAACAAAATAAAACGCTACAAATACATATACGTCATACATATACATATGCGGCGTACACATACACGGCGCATATCTTATACGCTACACATACATATACGGCGTACATACTTATGTGCCCGTATATGTTCATTTCAGCTTCCTTATTCACGTTTTTTGGGGTTTTCTTCG
The DNA here is from genome assembly GCF_021521415.1 of Bidens hawaiensis. Taxonomy (NCBI): domain Eukaryota; kingdom Viridiplantae; phylum Streptophyta; class Magnoliopsida; order Asterales; family Asteraceae; genus Bidens; species Bidens hawaiensis. The sequence continues at coordinate 9,453 of NW_027500658.1, forward strand.
ATTCCGGTGCCTTCAGTCACCGTTAACCACCATGGTTGGCAGGAGTTTGATAGTTTATGACCCAGGTAGCTTCGGGGTGTCCAGATCTAAGCTAAGGTGACCCTTAAGGTCGTTTTTCGTTGATTAAACACCCAAATAAAGCTAGATCTAGATTCAAACGACTCATTCGGCATCTCGGGACTGCGGTGTTGGGTTCTAAATTGTTGGATCAGCTGAGATAAACGATTTCTTACCTTCGGTTGGTCTTTGATCGTTGAATAGAATAGTGTAGAGAGTGTTTGGCTTAAGTGTGTGTTTTTGATGGTGTAGGCTAAGGTGTAGAATGATGGAGATGGAAATGATCTAGGGTTTAAGGGTTATTTATACTCCCTAAGCCCATGGATCTTAGGCCCATCTTCATATTAAGTCCGTAATTAATACCATCTATCTTAGCCTACAATCCTTTTATCTTTATTATTATTATATTACTATTACTATTTTACTAACTCAATTAATTCTTCCCGCGTAATTAATATTTTAATATTACTCAAGGAAATTTCGGGATGTTACATGTGTGCAAGAAAAACAAGGAAAAAGAAGGAAAGAAGGGCTAGAACCCCCCCCTTGAATTCCGATCGGAATTAAGAAGGGTCCCACCCCTTGTTTCCTTCACTTATAAGCTTTCCCAAACTTCTGAAATCACAAAATATCTTCACAACTATATATTCTTAGCACTGTTCTTCAACTTTTTCAGCAAAAACCTAAGGTATGAACTAGTTTTTGGTTAGTTTTCACATGTTTTTAAGCTAAAAACATGAGTTTAATTAAGAAAAACCATGTTTAACCAGGAAAAACCTTTCAAAAAGATAAAAAATATGATTGTGATGCGAAACATGGGTAAAAATCTGTATCATACACTTTTTTAGTTGAAAAGTCGGATTATAAGGTTTAAATCGCGTTTTTATGGATTACAAACTAGATTTAGAATCCTAACAGAAAACATATGTTACAAAGCTTGATTATTGGTGTTACAAGCTTTTTTTTTTTTTTTTGTGGTAATTGATCTGCAGATACACTATCTATAGCTAACTAAGACCCAGAAAACTTGAGAAAATAGCTTAACCGATCGAAGAACGCAAAGGTAATAACCGAAACATTCATTTAGGGACTGCTTTGCATTAGGCTATGATGTACATATTTTTAAGTCCATGTTCAATTTTGAAAATGTTTTTGATAAAAAGAGAATATTTGGCGATATTATTACTGTTTATTAAGGATTTACTATGAAAAATAGCAAAACAGCATGAAAATTATGAAATTTTGTGGCGAACTCTAGGAACCTATTATAATATTACACCTAAAATTAGGAGTCCATTGGAGAACAATAACTATGGTTTCTGGATTCTCATTTAATCAATTTTTAACGATCAATTTATGCTCAAAAAAAATTCTTTAGCTAAAGATTTAGGTTTTGGAAATTTTACAGGGATTGTATGAAAGTATTTTGACCACTCTGAAAATAATCGGATTTTTTGGGCATTGTTTGGTATAAACGGGCAAATTATTGGTTAAAAATAACATACAAAATGAAATTTTACAAATAAATAAGTAAGTTTAATAATTCTGAAAATATTTTTATAATAATATACATTTAATAATTAGCATGTGTATAAGTTTTCGTAATTTATATGTGTTCGGATGAAAATTTATTCTAATTTAAAGATTTACGAATATAATTTTTGAGAAACCAACAATGTTCTGATTAATGAACTTGTTGGGATATCAAAACAACAAGAGTGGTCAAATATCATAGTTTTGGACGGGTGTAGCAAAACCGAACGTTTTAAGAGAATTCGGAAAATTCAGAGGAATTGTGCGCGTTTTCTATAACCCAGTCTATATAAAAACGGAAACGAACCATGTAGCAAATCCGGACATCCGAACCCTGATTTTCTTTTATAGTTTGATTCATTTTATCAAATAGTACATTTACTTAAGTTTGTATGACCTTACCTATTTTTGAAACGCGTAAACGACCATCTTGTCCATACACTTAAAATGGTGAAACTAAGCCAAAACCGATTTTGAACATTAGATATTGTACAACGTCACAATCTAAGACCACTGACATGTCCTGGGCGAAACAGCTATACCCATATTAGATATACAGCTTAATTCAATTCAAAAGCTATACTAGTATTCAAAGTACAATACCAATTATAGGAATCGGGCTATAATCAAGGCTTACTAGCTATAGAAGTGTATTGTTGACGCTATATCATGATAAGGTGAGTTTCATGACCCCTCTTTTTAAACTGCTTTACGAACATTTGGGGTGAAAAACATGTTTATATATCTATTTATCTGGAAACGCATTATGATGTGAATTATCTAAGTGCTAACACTTGAAACTCCCCACAAACACGAGTGATTAACAATTATCAGGGGGCATGTGAATACTACTATTGGTTTAACAATCCCAATTTATGAGTCAGTGGGGTTTGCCGAGACACATTACAATTGCATGAAAATACACATATATACATACATACACGCAATGTGGTGTTAGGCATAGCTACCCGGGGCATGTCATGGGAAGTGGAGGCCACATGGGATAAAGCACGTCAAGGGTACTTATGGCTTAGTATAACTACATCATATACATACATATAATGATTACTATGAATACGCATATATGATTTTGTTTAAACTTTTGAAACTCACCAGCTATTCGTAGTTTACTCCCCTTTTTAACATGCTTTTTAGGTATACCATGTTGGGTTTTAAGAAGATTATCAAAGCCATATAAACCCATTTATATGAAAAACGCAGGATTAAAAGTTTTAAATCTTGTTATATTGATTGATATAAAACCCGTTTTATATGTAAAACCCAAGCCCCGGATCCATATACGAATTACATGCATACCCAAACATCAACCATAGGGGGTTTATGTAATACAACCTTTCAAGAGGCAAGAAGATGAAGGAGATGACGGTTTGAATGGCTAGCCTTCAATGGAGAAGAGCCTCAAGCTTGTATACCCTCCAAGCCTTCAACAAACACCTTGCTTGCTAGGATTTAATCACTCTTGCACTTGAAAGATAAAAACCTCTTGTGTTTTCTTCTTCCTTGAACCGAAATCAAAGAGAGATAGAGAGAGAGAGAGAGAGAGAGAGAGGTTGAAGAGAGCTTTTGCGTGTAATGTGGTTGGTTATAAAAATGTTGTGTCCCAAGGTAGATATTAATAAGGGAAAATATTTCAAACAAATGGGTGGAAGTTTCCCCCAAAAGTGGACTGGTCCTACCAGATATTATGTTCTCTTTCTTCCTGGAACAGACTAATACCCCATGTACTAGTCTCAGTCATAATACTTCATGTATCAGTCGCGGGACTAATACACCATGTATTAGTTCACAGGACTAATACTCCATGTATTAGTCACAGGTCTATTGAAACTTTGTGACATTTAACACTTTTAATATGCCATAAGTTTCATGCAACATACCACAACCATTATCATATATATATTATTTAACCAACTTAAATAATATCATAAGATAATCTCTCTTAATAATTTATCCTTATAATTAATCGATTTCTCAAGTGCAAATATTTAGAAACCCATTTTCTAAATATCATGAGTGCTAATATTTACTTGTTAGATCATATCTACAATAAATATAATGATGTTTGTCTAGCTTGTTATTGGGTATGACCCGACTTGGATCATAACGTACTAGCCACATCAACTCTAATATGTGTCTTGGGCATACCGATTCCTACAATCTCCCACTTGCACAAGATACATTGAAGATTGATGAAAATAGCAAATACCGCCTAACAATGGTTTACTACCCCTAATACGTATGACGAAGTGCCTTTCAATAACATCATCCCCTTCAAGTCCCTTACTTGAAATGATTTAGGTGAATCTATCATTTATCCTTTTGCCACGGATGTCATGTCAAATCCAAAGACACAGAATGATCATTCTTTGTTGATTTATCTTAGCAAGCCTTAGACATCTCACTCTCAACGAATAAGAGGGACAAATCCCCTATTGACTACATACGTCTCTCACTATCACCTTGTACTACAATTGAGCTCAACCTTATGTACTGACATGTTTCAGAGCAGCGAAGAACTAAGTCAAAGTATAACAGTCGATGAATATCAAGACCCAATATGTATCTCAGGTTGGAGGATACTATGATGTTCGCCTTTACTCAAATTTACTTATGATCACAAATCACAAGGATTCCATGCAGTAAAATTGAGGGCGGGTCAGTCCAATATTTATCCCATAAATATCAATGAACCTTGGCAGCAACCCTTGCTAAATTCATACCCTATGAATATCTACCAATCCAAGTTCATAATAGTCTTACCTTCATACAAGTTCCCACAAATATGAATGACTACGGACATTTAGAATAATTAACTTATTCACGGATTTAAACATGCTAAAATGGAACATAACTCAAATGTCATAATCATAAACCATAATCATATGAATGAGTCAAAATAACAATTGTTCCGATATCCAAATACAAAATAGATCAAATCCAATCACTAGATGTCACACCCCCAACTTGGGCCTAGGCGTGTGACTCGATAGTTGGTACCATATTTGTAAATAAATCAGAGTTACGATTATTAGCGGAAGACTTTATAAATTATAAGGATTAAAGTTGAAAAATATTTATATTACAAAAGATGGAAACAAGTTCCATTTGTGTTTACTTGTTTTAAGTTTACAAAACCACCATTTAGTTATATTAACATTTATCAAAAATTATCCAAGCCATCGGATTCCTGAGCCTTCGTCCTTTAGCTCTAATCTTGGTTACCTGCAAAATGTTATAAAAATACGTCAACAACGAATGCTGGTGAATATGCTGATGCGAAAACATTTTCTTTTACTTTGTTACCCCTCGAGGGTTACGCATGCCTCGGCCCATCTTGGCTTAGGAATAACAAAGTTAAAACAATATCATTATAAACTCGAGTCTTTACCTAGGTCACCCCAGCAAGACACCACAGCGTCCCGACGTACTTAGGTACCATAATATACAAAAGGTCATTCTCACTCGAACATACTTTGGTTCGGCCCATCGTGGCTGGAGGTCGTGACCAGGCGTGGTGCGATGTGCCCACCACATTTTACCACATATGTAAGGATTCAGACAAACGTATACTACAGCCTGAGGGCTAGGCTTTTACTCAATGTTTTTAGAGACACTTAGTCTCATGTAAAGTTTTACACATAACACGTTTATTTATTTGAAAACAAGTTGGTAAAAGTGGGGCGTATTCACCTTTGATCGGGATCGGTTTCCAACACCGTCCTTGCGTAATCTTTCTTGCTATCTCGCACCTATAGTACGAGTATAACTTTTATTAGTCGGATATATAATCCGGCTTAAGACCTTTAGTCTTATTATCTCGATGAACCTTTAGTTAATTTTTACTTTAAAACCTTTAGTTTTAAAAACAATATTTATAAACCTTTAGTTTATTATAAAAACCCGACGTTTCCTCTTTTCTAAGAAACGTATTCTTTTTCTTTTATTATTTAAGAATACCCTTATTACTTAAATAATATTCACAACAAAGAATAATATATATATATGTATAATCACACACACATATATATATATATACCTACACTTTTATATTTCTTTCTTTTCTTTTCTTTGTTGTATAATTTCCTTTTCATAGGCATCGAGTATAATTCCAACATAGGGCATTAAGCCTTTATAATATTTTATTATTATTTTAGTCGGGTAGTAAACCTTACCTTTCCTCGACTTATAATTCCCTAGATACTCAAGCAGCACTTCTACGCCGCTTAGCCTTTTCAACACTCGCCTTGATCGCCACTTCACTTTGGCAAGCAAATCGAGACACCCGATCTTTTCGGCACACACTTCGAGGTGATCGTCGTGTTGTAAAACGGCACCACCTTCTTGCTCGGAACGTCGTCGGGGAGTGGTACAAATATCGAGGTATGGCACGTTTATCGAGGAATCGGGGCATGGTTTTCGAGGTGTATCGATGGCACGAATTTCGAGGTTTAGAGAGATGTTAGAGAGAGGATTGTAATCTAATTTTGGGTGTGAGTTATGAAGACCCCGGACCTTGCTATTTATAGGCAAATCTGGTGTCCCATCGCGTACCGCGCCCAGGCCCTGAGGACCCGTCGCGTACCGCGACGAGGTCTGATGACGCAGACAATAGGTCTGCCAAGTGTCGTCACGTGGTAGGCGTTTTGCCACGTGTTAACACGTGGCAGACGATATGCCACGTGTGGCCACGTGTCGAGACACGTGGCGACCGTTGTGCCACGTGTGGACACGTGGTGAAAAGGTGTCAGGCGTGTCAGGCCACGTCATCGCGGTACGCGATGACGTAGGCTCAACGGCGATCGCGTACGCTGTTGACTTTTTCTAGAAATATTGACCAAGCCCCATCGTAGTACACGATGGTCTTGTCTTTTGTCCCGTCGCATACCGCGAAAGGACAAGAAATCAGATTTTTCATTTTTACACCTTGGAGTTTGGATTTGGCATAATTAGTCCCTTAACTTTGGAAGTTGACATTTTTTGCCCGAAATTTCCGTGATGTTACATCCTCCCTACCTTGAAATAAATCTAGTCCTTGAGATTGCTTCATGAGAATAAGTGGGGGTATTTCTTCCTCATTTCAGACTCGATTTCCCAAGTATACTCGGGTCCTCGTCGGGAATCCCATTTCACTTTCACAATTTTCAATGTTCGTCTTTTGTGTTTCTTTAATTTTGAATCTTCGATTTGAATTGGGCGCTCAACAAATTTTAAGTTTTCATTAATTTCAACATCTTTCAACGGCATTGCAAGAGATTCATCGGCTAAAAATTTTCGCAGATTTGAGATATGGAATACGTCGTGTATCCCTTGCATTTCCTCGGGTAGTCGCAATCGATAAGCGACGGTACCAACTCGTTCAAGTACCTCGAAGGGTCCAACGAATCGAGGAATTAACTTTCCTTTCTTGCCGAAGCGGACTACGCCTTTCCATGGCGAGACTTTTAAAAGAACTTTATCACCGACATTGAATTCTAACGGCTTACGACGGATATCGGCGTAACTCTTTTGGCGATCACGTGCCGTCTTAAGTCGTTCCCGGATTTGGATAACTTTGTCGGTGGTTTCTTGGACTATCTCGGGTCCAGACAATTGATTATCTCCAGTTTCAGACCAACACATGGGCATTCTACATTTTCGACCATACAACGCCTCAAACCGTGCGGCTTGAATACTTGCATGATAACTATTGTTATACGAAAATTCCATTAGGGGTAAGTGGTCATCCCAACTTCCACCTAAGTCTATCACGCAAGCTTGGAGCATATCTTCCAACGTTTGAATTGTCCTTTCGCTTTGCCCATCAGCTTGTGGATGATAGGCGGTGCTAAGGTTTAACTTCGTGCCTACCGCTTGTTGGAAGCTTTTCTATAAGTGAGACGTGAAACGGCTGTCTCGATCAGAAATAATGGACAATGGTACCCCATGTAGGGCCACAATAATGTTAACATAGATACGAGCTAATTTATCCATTGAGTAAGACTCATTGATGGGTATAAAGTGTGCGGACTTTGTTAATCGATCCACAATTACCCAGATTGCATTATGTTGTTGAGCCGTTTTAGGGAGTTTGGTAATGAAATCCATGGTAATTAACTCCCACTTCCATATGGGAAGTTCGGGTTGCTGAAGCAATCCCGATGGGTTTTGATGTTCAGCCTTGACTTTCAAACACGTCCAACATTTCGCCACATGCGAAGCGACATCTTTCTTCATTCTATTCCACCAATAGTTCTCCTTGAGGTTATGGTACATTTTGTCACTCCCGGGATGCATCGTATATTTAGACTTATGGGCTTCGTTTAATATCTTCTCGCGCAACCCTCCAACAATTGGTACCCAAATTCGGTTTCCCATTCTAAGAATACCATCATCAACCTTGACTAACGAGTCAATGGTGCCATTACGTTTCTCATCCGAGATTTGGTTCTCGTTGATTACTTGAGTTTGAGCGGATTTGATTTGTTCAATACAATCGATTTGAAGTTCTAGCCTTAACGCTCGGACTCTTTTTGGCTTTTCGTGTTCCTTACGACTTAAGGCATCAGCCACAACGTTGGCTTTACCTTCGTGGTAGACAATTTCGCAGTCATAGTCATTCAGGGTTTCCATCTAGCGTCTTTGGCGCATGTTCAGCTCTTTTTGATCAAAGATGTGCTTTAAGCTCTTATGATCAGTGTACACGGTAAATCTTACTCCATAGAGATAGTGCCTCCATATCTTAAGGGCGAAGATTATGGCGCCTAACTCTAGATTGTGAGTCGTATAATTCTTCTCGTGCAACTTGAGTTGACGAGAGGCCTAAGCGATTACTTTCTTTCATTGCATCAATACGCATCCCAAGCCGGAATGGGACGCATCGCAAAAGACGACGAAGTCTTCAATACCTTCTAGCAAGGCCAGTATAGGGGCTTGGGTAAGCTTTTGTTTAAGTATATCGAACGCCTCTTGTTGCTTTGTTCCCCATTCGTATTTGATGTTCTTTCGAGTCAAGGAGGTTAAGGGAACAACGATTCGAGAAAAGTTCTCGATGAACCTTCGATAATAGCCAGAAGAAACTTCGAATCTCGATTGGCGACTTTGGGATCTCCCACTTCGAGATAGCTTCAATCTTAGCGGGGTCCACTTGAATTCCGTTAACGTTGATGATGTGACCAAGAAATTGCACCTCGTGCAACCAGAACTTGCATTTCGAGAACTTGGCGTACAGTTTCTCGGCCCTAAGAATTTCAAGTAACGTTCGAAGGTGATTTTCATGATCGGCCTTAGTCATAGAGTAAATTAATATGTCGTCGATGAATACGATTACAAACTTATCTAAGTAAGGTTTACATATATGATTCATCATATCCATGAACGCAGCCGGCGCATTAGTAAGTCCAAATGGCATAACGGTGAACTCGTAGTAGCCGTACCTTGTTCGGAACGCGGTCTTTGGAATGTCTTCGGATTGAACCTTAAGTTGGTGATAGCCGGAGAAAAGATCGATCTTGGAAAAGAAGCTAGCACCTTGAAGTTGGTCAAAGAGATCGTCGATTCGAGGGAGTGGGTATCGGTTCTTGATCGTAACTTTGTTGAGGGCTCGGTAGTCTATGTACATTCGCATGGATCCATCCTTCTTCTTGACAAAAAGTATTGGCGCTCCCCATGGCGATGAACTTGGTCGTATAAATCCTTTCTCGAGAAGCTCATCAAGTTATTTCTTCAGTTCTTTCATCTCGGTTGGTGCAAGGCGATATGGAGCTTTGGCGATCAGAGCAGTGCCGGGAATGAGATCGATTCTAAATTCCACCTCGCGGTCGGGAGGAATGCCGGGGAGTTCGTCGGGAAAGAAATCGACAAAATTGGAAACTACAGGAACGTCTTTGATTTCTTTGGGTTTAGATTCTTCGGTGACGTAGGCCATGAATGCTAAGCATCCTTGATTTAAACATTTGTTAGCCATTATCATTGAGATTAGGCTAACTTGGCCAGCGTCTTTATCCCCTTCGATTCGTATGGTACGTTTGTCCGGGGATTGGAGTTCAATGGTCTTGCTATTGCAAAGGATACGGGCATGGTTGTTGAATAACCAGTCCATACCCAATACAACATCAAAACCAGCAAGAGTCATGGGCAACAATTGAATAGGTAAAACGTAACCGGCTAATAAGATTTTTCCGTTTTCTAAAGCTTCGGAGATTATAACAATTTCACCACTAGCGGTCTTAACGCTTAGAGTTTTATTAAGTTTGATTAAGGGTTCGTTTAATAGACTACAACACTTATAATCTATAAAACTTAAATTGGCTCCTGAATCAAACAAGACTCTAGCATAGACATTGTTAACAAGAAACGTACCGGTAAAGGTTTCCGGTGTGTCGGCCGCTTTCTTCGTATCAAGGACGAATACTCTTGCATTGCACTTCTTGGGCTCACTCTTCTGACCGCTACCACCAGCACCACCAGTCGCGGGTTTATTCTTGGGGCATTCAAAGCTAAGATGTCCCATCTCCTTGCAATTGTAGCAAGTCATCTTCTTCTTACAGCAATCGGCCGTGGCGTGACCGAATTTGTGATATGACTCACAAGGACGGGGAGTTAGATGGCATCGACCCCTATGGTATTTCTTGCAAGTTTTGCATTGTGGGATGCCGGAGCTGAAGCCAGACTTTCGTTGGTCGACTCCCTTACCCTTGAAACGGGCATTTCCTTCCTTCTTCGTATCTTGCGTCGACACGACCCTCTTATCTTCTTCTTTGTTACGGATCATTCCTCCCATTAAGTATCCGGCCATCTCCATCGCGGAGTCGGCGGTTTGAGGCAAGTGCGACCTTACCATATCCCGAATCTCTCGTGGCAATCCCCATATGTAGCGTGTGACTTTGCTGGATTCCGGGGTAACCAGCTGGGGCACAAAGCGATAGTATTCATGGAAATTGGTGTTATATGTTGGTTTTTATACAAGATTATCAAAGTTCAAGTTAACCATATTTAACATGAAAACGCAACGGAAGCTTAGATTTTATAACTTGTTATGAACATACCATTATGTTAAATCTAAAACCCAATGAACAAGGATCAAAATTACAAGAACAAGATGCTCACAAAATGTAAATTGTACCTTCTTCTACCTTTAGAAGAACAAGTAAGTTGTTGAAGATGATGGTGGATGAATGGCAAGCCTCCAAAGAAGAAGACCTCAAGAGTGTGATACCCAAGCTATTTGTGACAACACCAAGTTGTTTGCTAGGATTTATGAACACTTTAACAAGCTCACAATGCTCTCAAAATTCTGCTCAAGTGAGCCGTGAATATTGAGAGAGAGATGGATGATTTTCTTGATTCAAAATTTTTTAATAATAATGCCCAAGTCAAGACCCAAAATGCATGTAATCTTATTGGAGATGTATAAAGTTGTCATCACATGGAGACAAAGTTTTGATTGGACCAAAACCCCACCCACATGGGGTGGCCGGTTATGTTAATTATTATTATTTTTTTATTTATTTATTTTGTTTTAACCATTTAAAACCATCTCCATTCATTTTATAAAACTTAATTATATAAAATGTACATGTATTTACATAATTATTTAACCAATTAAATAATTAATTTATATAAACAAATTATCCAGATAATTTATTTAAATCCTCAAGTGTGTTTGTTTAGAAAACCAATTTTCTAAACACGTAGTGTTCGGTATTCGTTTAAATGATCAAATCATTAAAAGAATACATTTGGTGTTGTCTAGCTTGTTATTGGGTATGACCCGACTTGGATCAAACACAGTTAGCCACATTAGTTTAAGTATGTGTCTCGGGCATACGTAATTCCAACAATCTCCCACTTGCACGAGATACATAGAAAATTAATGCAAGTGCTGAATACCGCCTAACAACAGTTCACCACCCCTAATGTGTTTGACGAAGTGCCATTCAATAACATCATCCCTTCAAGTCCCTTACTTGATATGATTTAGGTGAATCTATCATTATATCCCTTTGTTACTAGATGTCATGTTGGATTTTAAGAGACATAGGCGATCATTCTCTTTACAATTCAACTTTATCAGGCCTTAGACATCTAAACTCTCAACACATAAGAGGAACAAATTCCATCTTGACTGTATACGCCTCTCACTATCACTTTATACTCCACCTGAGCTCATCCTTATGTACCATCTTTTACGAATAGCGAAGGGGAGAGTCAAAGTGTAATACTTGGTGAAAATCAAGACCCAGTATACATCTCAGGTCTAAGGATAATATGAAATTCTCCTTTACTCAAGATTACTAATGATCAAGTCAATCGACTCCATGTAGTAATATTGAGAGCGGGTCAGTCCAATATTTGTATCCCACAAATATCTATGAACTTTGGCAGCAATCCTATGCTCCATATTCATTCCTTATGAATATCCACCAATCCTAGTTCATAATAGTCTTGCTTCATATTTGTTCCCACAAATGTGATTGACTACGGACTTTTAGAATAAGATAACTTATTCATGGATTAAACATGCAAAATTAGAATTTAACTCAAGATTCCATAATCATATAAAAGAGTTAAATTACAAAAGTCTTTTAAACTTTAATACAAAATAGATCAAATCCAATTACTAGAATATCGAAGTCCTAAGCCACTCGCATGACGCTCATGTTTCGGTCTTTCTAGGAGCTTCGTGAATGGATCCGCAAGATTTTGATCAGTTCCAACTTTGCGAATACATATCTTTCCCTTTTCAACTTCATCCCTTATGTAGTTGAATCTCCGCTCTATGTGCCTTGTCTTTTGGTGCGAACGAGGTTCCTTGATTTGTGCAATCGCACCCTCGTTGTCACAAAAGATTTCTAGGGGGTCTTGAATGGAAGAGACTACCCCTAGATCAGTAATGAATTTCTTCAACCATGCAGCTTCCTGAGCTGCCAATGAAGCGGCGATGTATTCTGATTCTGTAGTGGACAATGCTACCACTTCCTGTTTTGAGCTCTTCCAAGAGACAGCTCCTCCATTAAGAGTGAACACATACCCAGACTGTGATCGAGAATCATCTCGATCAGTTTGGAAGCTCGCATCCGTGTAACCTTTTATAGCGAGTTCCTCCTCACCAGATCCATATATCAGAAACATATCCTTAGTTCTCCTAAGGTATTTCAATATGTTCTTAACAGCCATCCAATGACTGTTTCCTGGATTCTGTTGATATCTGCTTGTCATGCTCAAAGCGCATGACACATCCGGTCTAGTACATATCATCGCATACATGATGGATCCTATAGCAGAAGCATATGGGATTTGTTTCATCATCTCTTGCTCACCCTTTGAGTTTGGACATTGAGCTGAACTCAATATGGTCCCTCTTTGAATAGGTACAAAACCTTTCTTGGAGTTTTCCATCTTGAACCTTTTCAAGATCTTATCAATGTATGTACTTTGGTTCAAACCTATCAAGCGCCTTGACCTATCCCTATAGATCTTTATTCCCAAAATATAGGCAGCTTCACCAAGATCCTTGATGGAAAATCTACTTCCAAGCCAAGCCTTAACGCTTTCCATGGTTGGAATGTTATTTCCAAATAGTAGAATGTCATCGACATACAATACTAAGAATGTAATTATACTCCCACTAGCCTTTTTATACACACAAGCCTCATCAGCGTTTTTGATGAACCCAAAACTTTTGATTTCTTCATCAAAACGATGATTCCAAGTTCTAGATGCTTGTTTCAATCCATAGATTGATTTCTTTAACTTGCATACTTTATTAGGATGTTTTGGATCGACAAAACCTTCAGGCTGAACCATATAGACATCTTCCTCAAGATATCCATTTAGGAAAGCGGTCTTGACATCCATTTGCCAAATTTCATAATCATAATGTGCAGCTATGGCAAATAATATCCTAATAGACTTTAGCATTGCCACAGGCGAAAAAGTTTCATCATAATCAACCCCTTGAGTTTGAGTGAAACCCTTAGCTACAAGTCTTGCTTTATAAGTATCCAAGTTTCCATGCATATCAGTTTTCCTTTTGAAAACCCACTTACTTCCAACAGCTTTGGAGTTGAGTGGTAGTTCAACCAATTCCCAAACTTGGTTGTCATACATGGATTGCATCTCAACGTTCATGGCTTCAAGCCATTTGTCACAATCATTCTTGGACATTGCATCACGGTATGTGGTTGGTTCATCCGAATCTACCACGTAGCAACCTTCTACAAAAAATCCATATCTTTCAGGTGGATTGCTAACTCTACCAGATCTGCGAACGTTTTGTGTGTTTTGATCAACCACTTGATCACTTTCAACAACCTCTTGTTGAGTGCTAGTATCAACCAATTGTGTATCATCTTGTGATTCTTGATCCTCATCAAATTTCACTGTTCTATTATTAGTTCCTTCCTCAAGGAACTTAGTTTCCAAGAACTTACCCTTTCGAGCAATAATAACATTTTGCTCACTAGGATCGTAAAAGTAATATCCTAAATCATCTTTAGGATAACCTATAAAGATACACTTAGTGGATCGGACTTCTAATTTGTTTGGGGTGTATTGCTTTACATAAGCTTCACAACCCCAAACTCTTAAGAATGATAGCGATGGAGCCTTTCCATGCCATACTTCAAAAGGTGTCTTCTCCACTTTCTTGGTTGGAGCCATATTCAATATGCGAACAGCGGAAAGTAAAGCATAGCCCCAAAATGATAGAGGTAAAGTGCTTCTAGCCATCATCGATCGAACCATATCTAATAGGGTACGATTTCTCCTTTCAGACACACCATTATGTTGTGGTGTTCCAGGTGGAGTAAGTTGTGAAATAATTCCACAACTCTTAAGATGATCTTGAAAAACACCACTTAGGTATTCACCTCCTCTATCACTACGAAGTACTTTGATTGTGGTCTTGAGTTGTCTTTCTACTTCAGTTTTGAAGTCTTTGAACATTTCAAAAGCTTCATCTTTGTGTTTCATTAAGTACACATAACCATATCGACTATAATCGTCAATAAAGGTAATGAAGTATCTTTCACCATTCCTAGTCATTGGTCTAAAAGGACCACATACATCCGAATGTATGATACCCAATAATTCTTTTGACCTTTCAAAAGTTTTATTAAAGGGTTGCTTTGTCATTTTGCCTTGTAAACAAGATTCACATACATCAAATGAATCATACTCATTTGTTTCTAGAATACCACTCTTGCGAAGAGTTTGCATGCGATTCTTGCTTATATGTCCAAGGCGACAATGCCAAAGATAGGAATCACCCAAGTCCTTCTTGAGTTTCTTGGTGTTGACATTGTACATTGAACTACTATGTGACATACCACTTTGATCTATTTCATATATACCATTCATGGGTATAGCTTTAAAATAAAACATGCCATTCATCAAAACATGAATATCACAATTTATAAATTTAAGATCAAAGCCACATTGTTTTAAAAGAGACACGGAAATAATGTTTCTCCTTAACTTAGGAGCATACAAAACATTCTTCAAAATTACTTCCAAACCACTTGGAAGCTTTAACATGTAGTCTCCTTGAGCTTGGACTTCAACTTTTGCTCCATTGCCCATAAAGAGACTAATGTCCCCTTTGTTGAGTTGTTTACTTCTTTTGAACCCCTGCAACAAATTGCAAATGTGAGTTCCACATCCGGTATCAAGTACCCATGTATTTGAAGAAATAACATTCAGTTCAACATATATAGTAAAGATAATACCTGAGGTATGCCCCGCATCCCTCTTATCTTTTAATGCATTGAGATAGGTCGGACAATTCCTTTTCCAATGACCTATCTCTCCACACTCAAAGCATGGATCTTGCGTCGCAACCTTTTGCTTCTTTTCCTTCGGTTTGTAGGGCGTGATTGCTTTCCTCTTTCCCTTTCCTTGGACGTGGCCCTTGCCCTTAGCAACACTTGCTTTGGGTTTGGAGTTATGTCCCCTTTTCCCTTCATCGATTGTTAGAACGGGTAAAACCTTTTTACCCATTCCCGCTTCGGCCGTTCTTAGCATTGCGTGAAGCTCACCAATGCTTTTGTCCCATCCATTCATGTTATAATTCATGACAAAGGTTTCAAACCTTTTGGTCAAAGAGTTGAGGATCAAATCCGTAGCCAACTCATTTGAGACGGGACAATTCAACCTACGAAGCTTTTCAATGTAGCTTTTCATCTTTAGGACATAAGATGAGACGCTTTGGGTTTCCTCCATACGACATGCATGAAACGCTCGAACCGTTTCGAAACGTTCCGCTCTAGCTTGTTGAAGGAACATTTCCTTCAATTGAGTTATCATGTCGTATGCCCCATGATGCTCGAAATCCTTTTGGATTTCGGGAATCATAGTTGCTAACATGAGGCAAGAGGCTTGCACCGAATCTTTGGTGTAGTTGACCCAATCATTATAAGCCTCCTCATCTTCCACGTTAGGCTCGTCGGGAATGGGATCGTCTAAGACATATGATATCTCTTCTTGCTTGAGAACTATTCTCAAGTTGCGATACCAATCCATAAAGTTATTATGGTTTAGACGATCCTTTTCAAGGATGGTTCTTAAGGATAGGTTACGGGTGTTATGGGTAGAGGTGTTTGCATTGTTAGCGGCCATCTACAAAATTTAACAAAGTTTTATTTAGTATTATAATCAATTTAATTATTAATACCCTTTTATTTCAGATTTTAAAATAATAATTAAATTCTAGAATCCAACGATAAATCAAATTTCGGTTAGGTGACCTTTATCCCGTTATTTGATTTAACAAGGTAGTCAACCTTGACAATTGCAACCCTTTGCAACTTCTAGAGGTATGGGACCATTCGAAATCCTTATTTCGTGTTGGCATGTTAATCCCATCAACACCATTGGATCCCCATGCTTAGGTGACCTTTATCACATGGTTTCCAATTCAAGTCGTCCTACTTGTATAAACATGTAAGATTAACATACAAGTGGTTAGGTGACCTTTATCCCACAAATATGTTAATATTACCCTAAGTATATTAGTTTGCTCAAAATGGTTAGGTGACCTTTATCCCATTTAAAGTTCCCTAATACGTTAAGTGTCATACAAAAGGATGGTGTTAGACTTGTTTCCTTGGTAATTATGAAAAAGGGATTTTTAAGTTTTCCAATATTCTAGTTTGAAAAACATTATGCCATATCCTAACATGCATTTAGTAATATGGCGATTTTGAAAACCAATTTTCAAGGTTCAAGTTATAATAAAACCAATTTTATTATATGTGAGTAATCGCTTAGTTTTAATAAACCCATTTAATTAAACTAATTGACGCGATATTACCAAATATATATTAGAACCCGTTTCATGCTTGTTGTCGTTCCTATGTGACGGTTTGGATATCCTAATATCTATCAACCACACATTACATAAAGTAAAACAAACAACCAAGCATACACATGCAAAATATAGTCATAACCGAGAACCGCTAAGTTTGACCATACTTGTTAGCCGAAACAAGTATAGGTCATAAGTCACACCTAAGGGACAAAACATGACACAAGGATGGAATGTTGACTCCCACTTGATCTTGCATCCAAATGCTTCAAGTATCCTTTCCAAGTTGTTGTGTTCTTGTTGGGCTTGTAAATGGGCTCCAAACTTCCAAAAGTCTTCTTGGGCCCAAGAGTGAAATTTATGGGCCTAATGGGCTTGAATCCCATGATGGGCCGGTGAGGCCCAACAAGCCCAAAATTTCGGTCCAAGGCCCAAATCCACCAATTCTTGCATCTTCAATTTTTACAAAATGTATCCTAATACATATTTTTCTAAAAAAAGAAAATGCAACTAATCTATTTATTACATACCAACTTATGAATAAATAAATTACACAAGCCTAAGATTATGAATTATTACAACCATATTGAATAATAAACATAATCAACATACATAAACAACAATCAACACATCCAAGGTCTAGGTTTCGGTTATGACACAATCAAACATACCAAATGTTCTAAGCATGCAACCTAAGCAACCAATGCCCAAAAACACCAAATAAAACCGCCCCCCCCCCAAGAGGCTACGGCCCAAATTTTTTTTATTTTTTTTTTTATTTTCAACATCCAAATGTTAATAATGGTTTCCTAAGATCTTTTCATGCATGTCAAGATCTTACAAAACCATGAGGGGTAAAATCCACCAAAATTTCGGACCCCTTTTTC
The DNA here is from genome assembly GCF_021521415.1 of Bidens hawaiensis. Taxonomy (NCBI): domain Eukaryota; kingdom Viridiplantae; phylum Streptophyta; class Magnoliopsida; order Asterales; family Asteraceae; genus Bidens; species Bidens hawaiensis. The sequence goes on from NW_027500658.1 coordinate 27,234, forward strand.
ACCCATGAAAAACCCGAAATCTATGAACATGTAAGGAGCATAAGTCCTTGTAACCGGCTCTTGATGCCATTGTTGGTTTTTATACAAGATTATCAAAGTTCAAGTTAACCATATTTAACATGAAAACGCAACGGAAGCTTAGATTTTATAACTTGTTATGAACATACCATTATGTTAAATCTAAAACCCAATGAACAAGGATCAAAATTACAAGAACAAGATGCTCACAAAATGTAAATTGTACCTTCTTCTACCTTTAGAAGAACAAGTAAGTTGTTGAAGATGATGGTGGATGAATGGCAAGCCTCCAAAGAAGAAGACCTCAAGAGTGTGATACCCAAGCTATTTGTGACAACACCAAGTTGTTTGCTAGGATTTATGAACACTTTAACAAGCTCACAATGCTCTCAAAATTCTGCTCAAGTGAGCCGTGAATATTGAGAGAGAGATGGATGATTTTCTTGATTCAAAATTTTTTAATAATAATGCCCAAGTCAAGACCCAAAATGCATGTAATCTTATTGGAGATGTATAAAGTTGTCATCACATGGAGACAAAGTTTTGATTGGACCAAAACCCCACCCACATGGGGTGGCCGGTTATGTTAATTATTTTTTTTTTTTTTTTTATTTATTTTGTTTTAACCATTTAAAACCATCTCCATTCATTTTATAAAACTTAATTATATAAAATGTACATGTATTTACATAATTATTTAACCAATTAAATAATTAATTTATATAAACAAATTATCCAGATAATTTATTTAAATCCTCAAGTGTGTTTGTTTAGAAAACCAATTTTCTAAACACGTAGTGTTCGGTATTCGTTTAAATGATCAAATCATTAAAAGAATACATTTGGTGTTGTCTAGCTTGTTATTGGGTATGACCCGACTTGGATCAAACACAGTTAGCCACATTAGTTTAAGTATGTGTCTCGGGCATACGTAATTCCAACATTATACTCACGAAGGTTTGTTCCGACAACCTTGTGAGATAGAAACTTGGTTTGAATTTGGCCCATCTCATGCATCGGACAAAACTTCGACAATATCAATTCCTTAAACTCGCTCCATGACAACCCATGCATTGCCTCCCTTCCTCTACTCATGATTAGTGTGTTCCACCATTCTAGCACTTCACCTTTGAACATCAGGGCGGAGTATTGAATCTTCTCCTCTTTCGAACACTTGCTCGTAATTACAATCGTCTCCATCTCTTTAAGCCACCTTACAGTCGCGATGGCTCCCTTATCGCCGTGGAATTCCTTTGGCCCATAGTACTTGAAGTCCTTGAACGTACACCCCCTAATCTTAAGCCTTTTAAATTCTTGACGAACGCTTCCATCAGCGTTTGACTCGGGTACACTCTCATCCATACGGGAAGGACTTGAGCAGGGTTTGGAAACAGATTTTCGGGACGGATTAACCAAGTGAGAATGTTTCGTTTGACGAGATTGGGACCTAGCCATGGATCCTTCCTTAACAGCATCTTTAATCATCTTTTGAATTTGATCCATAAATTTTTCGGGAATTGGATCATCTTTTTCTTTTTCAGGTCCTTTTCCTTTTTCTTTTTGTTTTTTCGGATTCCTTTCGGGAAACCTCAACGTTATTACTTTGTTGAGACATTTATCTTTTTTTTTCTATTCTTTTATATCTGAAATTTATCGAATTTCTTTATTAAACACACATTTATTCCAACATTTGTATATACCGTACACGGTATATACAAGGATTATTACAACACACACTTATATATATACATTCATATCTAATGTATATATATTTTCTTATCCATACAACACATTACAACAAACTACATTACACACATATGTTTGAGCACACATACGCTTCTTCTCTTGAAACGCACCATTACCACCATCATCTCAGTCCTTCAGAAACTTCTTAACAACCCTTGTTAGTTTGTTGCATTTGTGAAAAAGATTCTCCCTTATCTTCTTCTTCTTTTTCCCTTCTTCAGCCACCTTCTTCCTCCAGTCATCCGTCTCGTGTAACGCGCGATCCAGGTGTTCTTCATATGATTGCGGAATAACGTCGGGGTATCCATATTGTGGCGGTGAGTTACGGTAACCCAGCGTCACCATCTCGAAGTGGTTCCTCGGTTCAGAATACGGGACATAAGTTTGATTAGCTACAAGGTAGAGGTATGTCTTGGCGGCTTGATTTTGCTCGCGAATCTCATCAGCTTGTTCTTGAATTGAAGGAATCTTTCCTTGAAATGGCGGAAAGCTTGATGAAGCTTGGTTCCTTAACTGCTCAAGATACTGCACATACGGATCGACAGAACCGTAGCATGGGCTGTTGGAAGTGAGTGATCCATCAATGGATGTTGATATCTCATTAGGGTTGTCAGGATGCTCTTCTTCCGGTTCGGTTTCTTCCATAGGATCCAACTCTTCGGGATCCTCCTCTTCTTCCTCCATAGGCTCTTCCTTCTCTTCCATATACGGAGTGGCTTCGTTGATTATAGCAGGTATCCTGAAACTCTCGTAAGGCATCATGTCACACCCGGCCCTAAACGGCGGAAACAGCCGGGTGCGCGCGAGTGGGAATTGATAATCAAGCACGGGTCATTGCAAACATTCAAATAAATTTTTCCATTGCGCATGAAATGTCTAGTACAAAATACATTACATTGTTTAGAATTACATATAAAAACATCCACATATGAAAAACGTTGAAGATTTCCGCGCCATATCCCCTTACACGGCGGGAACAACCACGCGTGTGGAAGGGATAGAACTAAAATCTTCCAAAACCATTTTTATAGATGTTCTGCGTGAAGTGCTCTATGTGTGACTCCTTGCGCTACTAAGTATCACCTGAAAGACACGTAAAAACATTTGAATCATTATAAACTGAGTGAGTTCACAAGTTTTGGTGACTTGATAAATCGTATTGCATCATATCCTTGATAAAACCATATTGAAACATATTTCCGATAACATCATTAAAACATATGCTTGATAAAACCGTCCCGCGGGTTACGCGCGGACATTTCTGAAAACCGTGCTCGTCCATGCAAAGTGGCGCTGCCACTACGAGCTAAAACAATACCGTCCCGCGGGTTACGCGCGGACGTTGTGCTCGGAAAACTAGGCGCTCGTCCGTGCAAAGAGGTGCGACCCCTACGAGCGGGCTTTACCAGTAGTACTACCCCATGACCATACTAGGCACTCGTCTATGCAAAGAGGTGCGACCCCTACGAGTGGGTTGATCAAACACAGTAGTCCCTACCCTTAGAGTTCCACGGACAAGTGATCATTGTCTAAATCTTGCGCACTTACATTGAAAACCAAGATAAACACCATATACAGATAATCGTTTGCATTGCTTGTAAATATACCATGATAAAACATAATTTAAACACGTGTCCCTCGCCCCGAAAACAGTTTAAAACAGTGAAAATAGGGGCTGTGAGACTCACCTGATTCTTGTTAAGTGATGGTTTAGAGAGAGATTAAACGAGATTCGGGTTTCCTGATGTTAGCCTCGAAATTGGAAGTCTAGAATATGTTTAAATAACAAGAAATATGTGTATTAAGATCAAGAAATCGAAGAATATAAGGGTTGGTCAGAAAAGTAAATCTCAAGACTAAAGTTTCGGCTTACCTAGCGATGGAACTGGAAACGGATGCTTGGGAGATGGTTAGTGCAGAATTATAGGTTTAAGAGAGGAGTTTGAAGTGTGTTTGTGTGATATTTTTATTCAAGAATTGATACTTATTTATAGGCAAATTCAAGGGAACACAATCCCTTGATTTAGGGGATTGAAATCTTATCATATTGGGTGTAATGATGACAAGGTATGGGGTTTATTATTATTTATTTTAGGGATGGGGGTGATGGTCCTAGGGAGTGGTTATAAAGATTCTGATGGATTTGACAGTACATGCAGGACTGTGGTTGGTGAGAGTAGGTGCGGCTGACAGCTGACATTTCGTGTTACAGTATACTTTTCCTGGTACTGTTGTCAGTGTGCAGTCAAAAGGTAAAAATCTCTAAAACACGCGACTGGTTCTTTCTGGGCGGGGGTAATCCCCTTACATCTGAAGAATAGACCAAGTGTTTTGTGCGTGTAGCCTTGCGCGTATAGCCTTCTGCGTGAAGGCCATTTCTTTGAACGTTGTGGGTCCGGCGGCTCCAGTTGGTCTTCACGCAAGCGTCCTTGTAACGAATCCTGCGCGTATCACTGCGCAGGCGCCCTTATAAGGAATCCGGCGAGTCCATCTGGCTCTGCTGGAACCAGCGTTCTCAGAGTTTATTAACAGGGTGAACTTTTGGATTTAAGCGAAAAGGTGGTTGGTTTCTGTGCAGACGTTCATGCGTAAAGGGTTTAGTTTTAAGGTGTCCCGCGAGGATTCTTCCCGCAGGTGTCGCACATAACTCCTTTTTATTTGATGCGGGTAGGTGCGTAACCTTCTCGTAGTCAGGGACGTTGAGTTTCATTTGTATATTCTCTATGAGGTCTTGGTATTTCAACATAGTGATCAGTTATGTTGAAGTCAATTCCATCTTGGAGCTTCAAACAAACTAGCTCTCATTGTTCCCGCCATACGGGGAGGTTAGTTCCCTTTCCGCATGCGCACAAATGATTTGGGTCTTAATTAGGAAATTAGGATATTGTTTGAACATAGTTTTACTTATTGATTATTGAAGAGGTATGCAACCCATTAGACAGAAACGACATAAAATTAAGTTGTCATGAAAACACAACAAAAACCTGTGCGCGTGGCGCATATAACATATACTCGTGCTGATCATAACATGGCGCGCATCGCATCCGCGCATGGCGCATATAACATATGCCCGCGCTGATCCTAACATGGCGCGCATCGCATCAGCGCATGGCGCATATAACATATGCCCGCGCTGATCCTAACATGGCGCGCATCGCATCAGCGCATGGCGCATATAACATATGCCCGCGCTGATCCTAACATGGCGCGCATCGCATCAGCGCATGGCGCATATAACATATGCCCGCGCTGATCCTAACATGGCGCGCATCGCATCAGCGCATGGCGCATATAACATATGCCCGCGCTGATCCTAACATGGCGCGCATCGCACAATATTCACAATCACCTAATAATTAGGTTGATTACTTGGTTTAAGGGATTGGGAAATTACCGGGTGTCACATTCTCCCCCTGTTAGGAGAATTTCGTCCCGAAATTAGGAGGTGTCGCTGGTAGGAGCTATCCTTTGGAAGAGGTATGGGTACTTTTTGCGCATTTGGTCTTCTCTTTCCCAAGTGAATTCAGGTCCACGCTTTGAGTTCCATTGAACCTTTACTAACTTGATTCGGCTTCTTCGCAACTTTTGTTCTTTCCAATCGGTTACTGCTATAGGCTCTTCCACGAAGTGTAGCTGTTTGTCGATATGAACCTCGTCCAATGGTAAAATTAACGTTTCATCAGATAAGCTCTTCTTGAGGTTAGATACATGAAACGTGTCATGAACTCCACTAAGTTCGGCGGGTAAATGGAGTTTATAAGCAACTGGACCGATCCTTTCTAGGATCTCAAATGGTCCGATGTATCGCGGATTTAACTTTCCTCGCTTGCCGAAACGGGAGACTCCCTTCCATGGAGAGACTTTCAAAAGTACTCTATCCCCTACTTGAAATTCCAACGGTTTTCTTCTCACATCTGCATAGCTTTTCTGTCTGTCGCGCGCTGCCTTAAGGCGATCCCGTATCTGGAAAATTTTGTCTGTCGTTTCTTGGATCAATTCTGGACCAGTCATTTGCTTGTCACCCACTTCAGCCCAACACAGCGGGGACCTACACTTGCGCCCATACAAGACTTCAAATGGCGCAGCCTTGAGGCTTGTGTGATAACTGTTATTGTATGAAAATTCAACCAATGGGAGATGAGTATCCCAGCTACCTCCAAAATCGATTGCGCACGCGCACAACATATCTTCTAATGTTTGAATGGTTCGCTCGCTTTGTCCATCAGTTTGGGGATGATAAGCCGTACTCATGTCAAGACGAGTACCTAAAGCCCCTTGTAACGATCTCCAAAATCTTGAGGTGAAACGACTATCTCTATCAGAAATGATGGATACCGGAACTCCGTGTTTTGAAACTACTTCTCGAATATACAATCGGGCTAACTTTTCCATCTTATCGGTTTCCTTGATCGGCAGGAAGTGTGCCGACTTAGTTAGCCGGTCTACAATAACCCAAATCGTGTTGTAACCCCCAGGTGTCCTTGGCAGTTTGGTAATGAAGTCCATGGAGATTTGTTCCCATTTCCACATGGGAATTTCTGGCTGTTGAAGCAACCCCGACGGTTTCTGGTATTCAGCCTTCACCTTCGAACACGTCAGGCACTTACTGACATACGTCGCGATGTCGCCCTTAAGATTGGGCCACCAATACAGCGCTTTAACATCTTGGTACATCTTGTCTGCGCCAGGATGTACAGAATACCGCGTTTTGTGAGCTTCGTTTAACACTTGCTCGCGCAATCCTCCCTTGAGAGGGACCCATATGCGGTTAGCAAAATATCGAGTATCGTTCTCTTTGAGCTCCAAATTCTTAATCATACCCCCAAGGGATTCGTTCTTGACAAACTCTGATTTCAAGGCTTCTTGTTGAGCTTCTCGGATGCGGGTAGTGAGGTCTGCGCGAATGGTCAATCTTAGAGCCTTAACTCGTAGCGTCTTTGCTCGCTCTTTCCTACTTAAAGCGTCTGCTACCACATTCGCCTTTCCAGGATGATACTTTATTTCACAATCATAATCATTCAATAATTCAACCCATCTTCGTTGCCTCATGTTTAAATCCTTTTGATCAAATATATGTTCAAGGCTCTTGTGATCCGTAAAAATCAAACACTTTGTACCATAAAGATAATGGCGCCAAATCTTTAGCGCGAAAACAACTGCTCCAAGTTCCAGATCATGCGTTGTATAATTCCTTTCATTGACCTTGAGTTGACGAGAGGCATACGCTATGACTTTGTTTCTCTGCATAAGGACACATCCGAGTCCTTGATGTGAAGCGTCGCAGTAGACGACGATGTCGTCCGTCCCCTCAGGTAGCGACAAAATTGGCGCACTACATAACTTTTGCTTTAACATTTGAAACGCTGCTTCCTGGTTTTCGCCCCAATCAAACTTCTTATCTTTCTGAGTTAGCGCAGTCAGAGGTAAAGCTATCTTGGAGAAGTTCTCAATGAAACGTCGATAGTAGCCAGCTAGTCCTAGGAATTGCCTCACCTCAGTTGGTGTTTTTGGCGCTTCCCAATTCTCGATGGCTTTGACCTTGGAAGGATCGACGTGTATTCCTTTCTCGTTTACAACGTGACCGAGAAAGTGAACCTCTCTAATCCAAAACTCACATTTAGAAAACTTTGCATACAACTTTTCTTTCTTCAGCATTTCCAAAATTAATCTCAGATGTTGTTCATGCTCAGCTCTGGTTCGGGAGTAAACCAGAATATCATCTATAAATACAATCACAAACTTATCCAAGTATGGTTTGCACACACGATTCATCAGATCCATGAATACAGCCGGCGCATTAGTTAGCCCGAAAGGCATCACTAAGAACTCATAATGGCCGTATCTAGTTCGGAAGGCTGTCTTCGGCACGTCTTCCTCATGGACCCTAAGTTGATGGTAACCTGACCGTAGATCTATCTTCGAATAATAACTGGATCCCTGCAACTGATCAAATAAGTCGTCAATCCTCGGTAAGGGGTACCGATTCTTGACTGTCAGCTTGTTCAGTTCCCTGTAGTCAATACACATTCTAAATGAACCATCCTTCTTCTTTACAAAAAGTACTGGAGCTCCCCAGGGTGAAAAGCTTGGGCGTATGAAGCCCTTATCCAATAGTTCCTGCAACTGATTGGATAGCTCTTGCATCTCGGATGGAGCTAGTCGATAGGGTGCCCGAGCTACTGGTGCAGCTCCTGGAACCAAGTCGATTCGAAACTCGACTTGTCGCGGTGGCGGTAATCCGGGCAGATCTTCAGGGAAAACTTCCGGGAATTCGCGCACCACTGGTAAGTCTTCAATCTTTCGTTCATCTCCTTTCTTCTCTACTACGTGCGCCAGGAGGGCGTAGCATCCTTTCCTCAGGCACTTGCACGCCTTTAGACACGAAATGAGTTTTGTCGCAACTCCACTTCTTTCCCCTTGAATTACTAAGGTTTCTCCGCTCAACAGTGGGATCCGAACCTGCTTCTCATGGCAAATAACTTCCGCGTGGTTCTCGACTAACCAATCCATGCCTACCACAATGTCAAAGCTTCCCAAGTCTATTGGCAATAAGTTAATATTGAATCCGTGACCTCCCATGACCAATACACATTGCTCAGTCCTCTCATTCGCGCGTATCTGCCTACCATTGGCTAGTTCTATAGTATAAGGCGTGTCTAGCCTACTGGTTGCTAGGCCTAGGGAGTTTTTAAACTCAGTGGATATGAAACTTAGGTTAGCGCCAGTATCAAATAAGACAGATGCAAAATGGTCGTTAAGTAGAAACGTACCGGTTACCACATTCGGTTCTTCTTTTGCTTCGCCCGCGCCAATCACAAAGGCTCTCCCGCGAGCTTGGTTTCTCTTTTGCGGGCAATCCTGACTGAAATGTCCTGGCTTCCCGCATGCGTAGCAGTTGTCGTTCGCTCCAGCTTCCTTATGGCAGTTTATCGCCTTGTGCCCTGGTCTGCTACATTTGGCGCATACGATGCTTGCGCATTCACCCTCGTGGTGATACTTGCATCTGCTGCACCATGGGCGAGGCCCATTGTACCCTTTTCGTGATGGCTCCAGGGCTTGTATTGCGTAAGGACGCTCTCCTGTTTCTTGAATGGTGGTTGCTTGGAGTCGGACCCTCGGTGGTGAGAGTTCCATTTTCTCTTGGGGTCAGGGGTTCGCTGCTCGTTCCCGCGCGAGGTCAACATGCCTGCACGGACCGTATCTTTGGTAAGAGTGATGGCCCGCGCCACTGCCTCATCAAAGGTTGGAGGCGCTGCGGCATTGAGCGGAACTCTGATAACATGGGGTAACCCAAAGTTATACCTCTCGATCTTTTTCTCCTCCGTGTTCGCCATATCCGGCACCATCTGGCAAAGTTCGTTGAATCGGTTGTTGTAGGCGTCGATAACAGTTCCTACCATGGTGTGGTTCCAAAATTCCTGCTGTAGACTCTGAATTTCGGCGCGAGAGCAGAACTTTTTCATCATCATTTCCTTCAGCTCCTCCCAGGTCTTGTGGAGAGCAACTTCTCGTCCCAATGTTTTCACTTGAAGCTTCCACCAAGACGAGGCCGCTTCTTGAAACATGCAGGTCGCGTAAAGGACCTTTTGATTTTCATTACACCCGCTAATGGAGAGAACTGTCTCCATTTTGTCGATCCAGTTGTAGAGCCCAATGGCCCCTTCGGTGCCCTTGAATGGCCAAGGCTTACAGGCCATAAATGTCTTATAGGAGCATCCTTTGTCCAAAGCTCCTGATTCGGGTTCTGGGGTTTCGGTCTCTTGACGACCCTGACTTGATTCGGCCTTGCTGGCCTCATGCGTTGCGATCGCCTGTGCGATTATTTCTGCGAGTTCCTCGGGTGTCATGGTAATTCCCTTGGCTCTGGTTGGAGGCATTCTCGTTTTTCTTAAAAGAGAACGAAAATATATCAAACTTAGCGCATGTACCCTGAGCACATAATGTTCTTATCCTTAGTGTTCACTAGACATTGTGTGACCCGTGTTCCTAAGTGTGTGTGTGGTTTTTCTTTTGAAAATATTTTCTTTGCAAAATATTTCATGCGATTTCCCCTACGGTTATAGTCTAGGTTAAAACTTCTTTCCTAGTTCGCTATAACCAGTGCTCTGATACCAATCTGTCACACCCGGCCCTAAACGGCGGAAACAGCCGGGTGCGCGCGAGTGGGAATTGATAATCAAGCACGGGTCATTGCAAACATTCAAATAAATTTTTCCATTGCGCATGAAATGTCTAGTACAAAATACATTACATTGTTTAGAATTACATATAAAAACATCCACATATGAAAAACGTTGAAGATTTCCGCGCCATATCCCCCTACACGGCGGGAACAACCACGCGTGTGGAAGGGATAGAACTAAAATCTTCCAAAACCATTTTTATAGATGTTCTGCGTGAAGTGCTCTATGTGTGACTCCTTGCGCTACTAATTATCACCTGAAAGACACGTAAAAACATTTGAATCAGTATAAACTGAGTGAGTTCACAAGTTTTGGTGACTTGATAAATCGTATTGCATCATATCCTTGATAAAACCATATTGAAACATATTTCCGATAACATCATTAAAACATATGCTTGATAAAACCGTCCCGCGGGTTACGCGCGGACATTTCTGAAAACCGTGCTCGTCCATGCAAAGTGGCGCTGCCACTACGAGCTAAAACAATACCATCCCGCGGGTTACGCGCGGACGTTGTGCTCAGAAAACTAGGCGCTCGTCCGTGCAAAGAGGTGCGACCCCTACGAGCGGGCTTTACCAGTAGTACTACCCCATGACCATACTAGGCACTCGTCTATGCAAAGAGGTGCGACCCCTACGAGTGGGTTGATCAAACACAGTAGTCCATAACCTTAGAGTTCCACGGACAAGTGATCACTGTCTAAATCTTGCGCACTTACATTGAAAACCAAGATGAACACCATATACAGATAATCGTTTGCATTGCTTGTAAATATACCATGATAAAACATAATTTAAACACGTGTCCCTCGCCCCGAAAACAGTTTAAAACAGTGAAAATAGGGGCTGTGAGACTCACCTGATTCTTGTTAAGTGATGGTTTAGAGAGAGATTAAACGAGATTCGGGTTTCCTGATGTTAGCCTCGAAATTGGAAGTCTAGAATATGTTTAAATAACAAGAAATATGTGTATTAAGATCAAGAAATCGAAGAATATAAGGGTTGGTCAGAAAAGTAAATCTCAAGACTAAAGTTTCGGCTTACCTAGCGATGGAACTGGAAACGGATGCTTGGGAGATGGTTAGTGCAGAATTATAGGTTTAAGAGAGGAGTTTGAAGTGTGTTTGTGTGATATTTTTATTCAAGAATTGATACTTATTTATAGGCAAATTCAAGGGAACACAATCCCTTGATTTAGGGGATTGAAATCTTATCATATTGGGTGTAATGATGACAAGGTATGGGGTTTATTATTATTTATTTTAGGGATGGGGGTGATGGTCCTAGGGAGTGGTTATAAAGATTCTGATGGATTTGACAGTACATGCAGGACTGTGGTTGGTGAGAGTAGGTGCGGCTGACAGCTGACATTTCGTGTTACAGTATACTTTTCCTGGTACTGTTGTCAGTGTGCAGTCAAAAGGTAAAAATCTCTGAAACACGCGACTGGTTCTTTCTGGGCGGGGGTAATCCCCTTACATCTGAAGAATAGACCAAGTGTTTTGTGCGTGTAGCCTTGCGCGTATAGCCTTCTGCGTGAAGGCCATTTCTTTGAACGTTGTGGGTCCGGCGGCTCCAGTTGGTCTTCACGCAAGCGTCCTTGTAACGAATCCTGCGCGTATCACTGCGCAGGCGCCCTTATAAGGAATCCGGCGAGTCCATCTGGCTCTGCTGGAACCAGCGTTCTCAGAGTTTATTAACAGGGTGAACTTTTGGATTTAAGCGAAAAGGTGGTTGGTTTCTGTGCAGACGTTCATGCGTAAAGGGTTTAGTTTTGAGGTGTCCCGCGAGGATTCTTCCCGCAGGTGTCGCACATAACTCCTTTTTATTTGATGCGGGTAGGTGCGTAACCTTCTCGTAGTCAGGGACGTTAAGTTTCATTTGTAGATTCTCTATGAGGTCTTGGTATTTCAACATAGTGATCAGTTATGTTGAAGTCAATTCCATCTTGGAGCTTCAAACAAACTAGCTCTCATTGTTCCCACCATGCGGGGAGGTTAGTTCCCTTTCCGCATGAGCACAAATGATTTGGGTCTTAATTAGGAAATTAGGATATTGTTTGAACATAGTTTTACTTATTGATTATTGAAGAGGTATGCAACCCATTAGACAGAAACGACATAAAATTAAGTTGTCATGAAAACACAACAAAAACCTGTGCGCGTGGCGCATATAACATATACCCGAGCTGATCATAACATGGCGCGCATCGCATCCGCGCATGGCGCATATAACATATGCCCGCGCTGATCCTAACATGGCGCGCTTCGCATCAGCGCATGGCGCATATAACATATGCCCGCGCTGATTCTAACATGGCGCGCATCGCATCAGCGCATGGCGCATATAACATATGCCCGCGCTGATCCTAACATGGCGCGCATCGCATCAGCGCATGGCGCATATAACATATGCCCGTGCTGATCCTAACATGGCGCGCATCGCATCAGCGCATGGCGCATATAACATATGCCCGCGCTGATCCTAACATGGCGCGCATCGCATCAGCGCATGGCGCATATAACATATGCCCGCGCTGATCCTAACATGGCGCGCATCGCATCAGCGCATGGCGCATATAACATATGCCCGCCCTGATCCTAACATGGCGCGCATCGCACAATATTCACAATCACCTAATAATTAGGTTGATTACTTGGTTTAAGGGATTGGGAAATTACCGGGTGTCACACATCATCACCCTCATTCTTGGTTTACGGGATGATCCTTCGCCATTGTTGGGTTGTGAGTTGACTTCACGAGTGGCAGAGCTTCCATTATGCCACCTTCGCTGGTCGGAGTGGCACTGCATCCAATCGGAGGATGGGGATTTTGGCTCTTCCTTTATGGGTCGGTTTGAAAGGAAGGTATAAGATGGTTGTGCGTTTGGAAAATATCCGATTGGGTAGTATTGTGGTACTTGTGGTGGTTGGTAGGTGGGAATTTCCGAGGGATGGTATGCTGGTATTTTCGTGGGTTGATACATAGGCATTGTCGGTGGATGATAGCTCGAATGTCTTGATGGTTTGATTCTTGGTGGTGGCAGACTATCGGGTAATTTAATTGGGCATTGCTCAGTCTCGGGGAAGTATATTGGTTTAGGACACTCAACGTATAGGTCTCGGCTAAAGAAGGCCTCAAAATAATCTTCATCCATGACGTCTTTTGGGAACTTGTAGTATTCCCTTGCTCTTCTTGCTTCATTATCATAATACTCCATTAATTTCTCATAAGACATATTTGGGTGGTTTAGAATGTAGAGAGGGAAAGAAAATGTTACCAGCCAATCTTATCCTTATTCAAATAAACAAGTAAGATAATTTTCCTATGCTTGGATCGAAGCTTGGGTATTGTTTTATGATACCCAATTCGCTAAGATCGATGGCCCTGATACCAACCTGTCACACCCCCAACTTGGGCCTAGGCATGTGACTTGATAGTTGGTACCATATTTGTAAATAAATCAGAGTTACGATTATTAGCGGAAGACTTTATAAATTATAAGGATTAAAGTTGAAAAATATTTACATTACAAAAGACGGAAACAAGTTCCATTTGTGTTTACTTGTTTTAAGTTTACAAAACCACCATTTAGTTATATTAACATTTAACAAAAATTATCCGAGCCATCGGATTCTTGAGCCTTCGTCCTTTAGCTCTAATCTTGGTTACCTGCAAAATGTTATAAAAATACGTCAGCAACGAATGCTGGTGAATATGCTGACGGGAAAACATTTTCTTTTACTTTGTTACCCCTCGAGGGTTACGCATGCCTCGGCTCATCTTGGCTTAGGAATAACAAAGTTAAAACAATATCATTATAAACTCGAGTCTCTACCTAGGTCACCCCAGCAAGACACCACAGCGTCCCGACGTACTTAGGTACCATAATATACACAAGGTCATTCTCACTCGAACATACTTTGGTTCGGCCCATCGTGGCTGGAGGTCGTGACCAGGTGTGGTGCGATGTGCCCACCACATTTTACCACATATGTAAGGATCCAGACAAACGTATACTACAGCCTGAGGGCTAGGCTTTTACTCTTGTTAATAATGTTTTTAGAGACACTTAGTCTCATGTAAAGTTTTACACATAACACGTTTATTTATTTGAAAACAAGTTGGTAAAAGTGGGGCGTATTCACCTTTGATCGGGATCGGTTTCCAACACCGTCCTTGCGTAATCTTTCTTGCTATCTCACACCTATAGTACGAGTATAACTTTTATTAGTCGGATATACAATCCGGCTTAAGACCTTTAGTCTTATTATCTCGATGAACCTTTAGTTAATTTTTACTTTAAAACCTTTAGTTTTAAAAGCAATATTTATAAACCTTTAGTTTATTATAAAAACCCGAAGTTTCCTCTTTTCTAAGAAACGTATTCTTTTTCTTTTATTATTTAAGAATACCCTTATTACTTAAATAATATTCACAACAAAGAATTATATATATATATATATATATATATATATATATATATATATATAATCACACACCTTCTTGCTCGAAACGTCGTCGGGGAGTGGTACGAATATCGAGGTATGGCACGTTTATCGAGGAATCAGGGCACGGTTTTCGAGGTGTATCGATGGCAAGAATTTCGAGGTTTAGAGAGATGTTAGAGAGAGGATTGTAAACTGATTTTGGGTGTGAGTTATGAAGACCCCGGACCTTGCTATTTATAGGCAAATCTGGTGTCCCATAGCGTACCGCGACCAGGCAATGAGGAACCGTTGCGTACCGCGACGAGGTCTGATGACGCAGACAGTAGGTCTGCCAAGTGTCGCCACGTGGCAGGCGTTGTGCCACGTGTTAAAACGTGGCAGGCGATATGCCACGTGTGGCCACGTGTCGGGACACATGGCGACCGTTGTGCCACGTGTGGACACGTGGTGAAAAGGTGTCAGGTTAGTCAGGCCACGTTATCGCGGTACGCTATGACGTAGGCTCAACGACGATCTCGTACGCTGTTGACTTCTTCTAGAAATATTGACCAAGCCCCATCGCGGTACGTGATGGACTTGTCTTTTGTCCCGTCGCGTACCGCGATAGGACAAGAAATCAGATTTTTCATTTTTAAACCTTGGAGTTTGGATTTGGCAGAATTAGTCCCTTAACTTTGGAAGTTGACATTTTTTGCTCGAAATTTCCGTGATGTTACACTAGAATATCGAAGTCCTAAGGCGCAAGTATGACCCTCATGCTTCGGCCTTTCAAGGTGCTTCGTGAGTGGACGGCAATGTTTTGATCAGTGTGAACTTTGCGAATACATATCTTTCCCTTTTCAACTTCACCCCTTATGTAGTTGAACCTCCGCTCAATGTGCCTAGTCTTTTGATGTGCACGAGGTTCCTTGATTTGAGCAATCGCACCTTCGTTGTCACAAAAGATCTCTAGAGGGTCCGGAATGGTATGGACTACCCCTAGATCGGCCACGAACTTTCTAATCCATGCAGCTTCTTGAGCTTCCAATGAGGCGGCGATGTATTTAGATTCAGTGGTGGACAAGGCTATCATATCTTGTTTTGCGCTCTTCCAAGAGACAGCACCACCATTCATATCGAAAACATATCCCGATTGTGATCGAGAATCATCTCGATCAGTTTGGAAACTCGCATCCATGTAACCCTTTACAACGAGTTCCTCCTCACTAGAGCCATATATTAGAAACATATCCTTAGTCCTCCTAAGGTATTTCAATATGCTCTTAACCGCCATCCAATGGCTACTTCCCGGATTTTATTGGTATCGACTTGTCATGCTCAAAGCGCATGACACATCCGGTCTAGTGCATATCATGGCATACATTATGGATCCTATAGCCGATGCATATGGGATTCCATTCATTTTGTCTTGCTCATCCTTTGAGCTTGGACATTGTGAAGCACTCAATATTGTTCCTCTTTGAATGGGTACGAAACCTTTCTTAGAGTTGTCCATATTGAACCTATTCAAGATTTTGTCAATGTATACACTTTGATTCAAACCTATCAACCGCCTTGATCTATCCCTATAGATCCTTATTCCTAAAATATAGGCGGCTTCACCAAGATCTTTGATGGAAAAACAACTCCCAAGCCAGGCTTTTACACCTTCCATGGTTGGAATGTCATTCCCAAACAAAAGTATATCATCAACATACAATACTAGGAAAGTAATGATGCTCCCACTAGCTTTCTTCTACACACAAGCCTCATCAGCGTTCTTGATGAATCCAAATTTCTTGACTTCTTCATCAAAACGGTGATTCCAACTTCTAGATGCTTGTTTCAATCTATAGATTGATTTCTTTAACTTGCATACTTTATTAGGATGTTGTGGATCGACAAAACCTTCGGGCTGAACCATATAGACATCTTCTTCAAGATGTCCATTTAGAAAAGCGGGTTTGACATCCATTTGTCAAATCTCATAGTCATAATATGCGGCTATGGCAAATAATATCCTAATAGAGTTTAGCATCGCCACGGGCGAGAAAGTTTCATCATAATCAACCCCTTGAGTTTGAGTGAAATCCTTTGTTACGAGTCTAGCTTTATAAGTATCCAAGTTTTCATGCATATCAGTTTTCTTCTTGAAAACCCACTTGCTTCCAACCAGTTTGGAATTAAGAGGTGGAGCAACCAAGTCCCATACTTGGTTGTCATGCATGGATTGCATCTCAACGTTCATGGCTTTCAACTATTTATCACAATCAGATTGCGATATTGCATCTCGGTATGTGGTTGGTTCATTTGAATCTACCACGTAGCATTCATCCATGAAAAATCCATATCTTTCAGGTGGGGTGCTAATTCTACCAGTTTTGAGAACGCTTTGTGTGTTTCGATCAACCATTTGATCATCATCAACAACCTCTTGTTGATTGCTAGTGTTAACCAAACGTGTATCGGGTTGTGGTTCTCGATCCTCCTAGAGTTCCATTGTTCTATCAGTTCCTTCCATAAGGAACCTTCTTTCCAAGAACTTAGCCTTGCGAGCTATAAACACTTTATGCACATTTGGATTGTAGAAGTAATATCCCATCGAATCTTCGGGATATCCTATAAAGATACACTTAGTGGAACGGCTTTCAAGTTTATCAGGGGTGTAGATCTTAACATAAGCCTCACAGCCCCATACCCTTAAATATGATAATAACGGAACCTTTCCATGCCATATTTCAAAAGGTGTCCTTTCCACTTTCTTGGTTGGTGCCATATTTAAAATACGGGCATCAGAGATCAGTGCGAAACCCCAAAATGATAGAGGTAATGTGCTTCTAGCCATCATGGATCGAACCATATCCAATAAAGTTCGATTCCTCCTTTCAGACACACCATTATGTTGTGGTGTTCCAGGTGGAGTAAGTTGTGAGACAATCCCACAACTTCTAAGATGTTCTAGAAACGCATCATTGAGGTATTCACCTCCTCTATCGGAACGCAGTACTTTGTTTGTTTTGTTGAGTTGATTTTGTACTTCATTTTGGAAGACTTTGAACATTTCAAAGGCTTCATTTTTGTGTCTTAACAAGAACACATACCCATAGCGACTATAATCATCGGTAAAGGTAATGAAGTATCTTTCACCATTCCTTGTCATTGTCCTAAAAGGACCACATACATCCGAATGTATGATATCTAATAAGTCTTTCGCCCTTTCATTAGTTCCATTAAAGGGCTCCTTTGTCATCTTTCCCAACAAACAAGATTCACATTCATCAAATGAATCATCACTTGATTTCAAAAGACCATTCTTTTGAAGTGTATGAATGCGATCCTTGTTTATGTGACCAAGGCGACAATGCCAAAGAATGGTTTTACTCAAATCCCATTTGAGTCTTTTGGTGCTAGCTTGGTACAACGAGTTATCAATGGATGTATTATCATGAACCAATTCATAAATGCCATTAAACGGCATTGCTTTAAAATAAAAGACATCATTCATGAAAACATAAAACCCATTGTCTACAAACTTGAAATCATAACCACATTGTCTTTAAAGAGAAACAGAGATAATGTTCCTAGTCAAACTAGGAGCATACAAAATGTTTTTCAAAACAACTTCTAAACCATTTGGAAGCTTCAAAACATAGTCTCCTTGGGCTTCGACATCAACCTTTGCTCCGTTGCCCATGAAGAGACTTGGATCTCCTTTCTTGAAATGCTTATTTCTTTTGAACTCCTGCAAAAAATTGTAAATATGAGTTCTACATCTGGTATCCAATACCCATATGTTAGAAGAAATAACATTAAGATCAATATGAATCATGAAAGTCGTACCCGAGGTTTGCCCCGCATCCCTCTTTGCTTTCAACTCTTTGAGATAGGTTGGACAATTCCTCATCCAATGTCCTTTCTCACCACAACCAAAGCACGGGTCATCCAAGCTAACCTTTAGCTTCTTTTCCTTTGGTTTGGTTGGTTCCGCTTTAGCCTTTCCTTTAAACTTGCCATTGACGTGTCCTTTACCTTTGGCAACCTTTGCCTTAGGTTCCGGGTGATACCTCTTCTTATTGCCACCTTCATTGATCGTGAGAACCAGTAAAACCTTTTTACCCATTCCCGCTTCGGCCGTTTTGAGCATTGAGTGAAGCTCACCAATGCTCTTGTCCCATCCATTCATGTTATAATTCATGACAAAAGTCTCAAACCTTTTAGTTAGGCCATTAAGGATCAAATCCGTGGCTAACTCTTTTGAGACGAGACAATTAAGCCGTTCAAGCCGATCAATGTGGCTTTTCATCTTAAGCACATAAGATGAGACCGATTGGATTTCTTCCATATGACATGCATGGAGAGCTTGAACCGTTTCGAAGCGTTCCACCCTAGCTTGAGTAAGGAACATTTTCTTAAGTTGGGTGATCATGTCATATGCCCCATGATGTTCAAAATCCTTTTGAATCTCGGGAATCATAGTTCCCAACATGAGACAAGAAACTTGCACCGAATCCTTGGTGTATTTTAACCAATTCGCGTAGGCATCTAAATTGTCAATGTTTGGTTCATCGGGAATATGATCGTCCACTATGTAGGACCTTTTTTCTTGTTTGAGAACAATTCTTAAATTTTTATACCAATCCATAAAATTATTATGGTTAAGACGTTCCTTATCAAGTATAGCTCTTAGTGATAGGTTATGCACGGGTGGGATAATTGCGTTAGGTGGATTGTTGATTGCGGACATCTACACAATTTAACAAAGTTCACTTTTAGTATTTTCGATATCAATTAAACTAATTTTAATCTTTAATACCCTTTATGTCTCTAAGACAATTAATGATTAAAATCTAGAACCCAACGTTACATTCACATAGTAGTTAGGTGACCCTTATCCTACTATTAAATTAACAAGGTAGTCAACGTTTGACGATTGCAACCCTTTGCAACTTATAGTTTTATGGGATTGATTAAACATCATATGTTTTGTTGGCATGTTTAATCCCATCAACACCTTTGAACGCTATGTGTCGGTGACCCTATTCACATGGTTTCCAAATCAAGTCGTTCTACTTACACACACGTGTGACTTTACACATACAGGTGGTTAGGTGACCCTTATCCCAAAAGTATTGTAAAACCACCTTAAGATCACAAGTTTTCTTAAATGTGGTTAGGTGACCCTTACCCCACATCAAGTCTACAAGTGACTTAAGTGTTGTATAAAAGGATGGTGTTTAACTTGTTATTAAAAGGGTTTTAAGTTTTCTAAATTCTAGATTGGAAAACTATGTACCTTGCATTTGCATGCATTCAAATGTATGGTACTTTATTTGAAAACCCATTTTCAAAGTTCCTTTTAATTAAAACCCATTTTATTGTGAAATCACTAACCTTTAATAAAACCAATTTTATTACCTAATGATTTCTAAGGAACCAATTTTATGCAAGTTGTTGATATTAAGTTTGTTAATTATCCTTATCCAAATAAGATAAAACAAAATATATAAATCAACCATGCAAGCATAAATAAAACAACCACAAGTTCATAACCATAGCCACCTAATCTTGGCCACACTTGTTGACCGAAACAAGTGTGCCAAAAGGTCTCTCCTAAAGGACAAGAAATGACATAAAGTATGTGTCGGTGAACTCCCACTTGATCCCGCATCCATATGCTTCAAGTGTCCACATTGTGTTGTGACTCTTCCACTTTATTTGGGCTTCCAATGGGCTCCAACTTCAGCTCCTAGCTTCCTTGGGCCTCCACGTTTGAGCTTTGGCCTTTGGGCTAAAATCATTGGACTATAAGGTCCATTAAGGCCCGAAACCAAAACCGTAACCTTGTTGCATATTCTTTTACAAAAAATACATCCTAATACATTTTTCTCTAGTAAAAGAAACACAACTAATCTACTTATTAATACAAACCAATATGAATGAATAAATATATTACAAACCCAAATAAAATAATATTACAACCAAATTGAATATTGAATAAATCACAACACAAACACACATCCAAACACAAGGTCATGGCTAGGTTATGAACATACAAATGCACATCCAAATATGCAAGTATTACATGTCTAAAGGGTTCCCCTTGTGAACTTAAACTTTCGGCTAAGGATAAGAAAAACCGAAAGTTTCGGGTTTTTCCAAACAAAACAACCAATCATCCAAATGACTTAATTCTTCCAGATTATCACATGCATGTTAAGTATAACCTTGAAGAACCAAGGGGTAACCAAAAGCCCCAAAAATTTCGGCCATATGGTGAACAACACCATAAAACCCGAAAACTTTTTAGATCTATTGATGCATGTATCCGTATAAGCGGCTCTTGATGCCATTGTTGGGTTTTAACAAGATTATCAAAGCCATATAAACCCATTTATATGAAAAATGCAGCGGATTAAAAGTTTTAAAATCTTGTTATATTGATTGATATAAAACCCGTTTTATATGTAAAACCCAAGCCCCGGATCCATATATAAATTACATGCATACCAAAACATCAACCCTAGGGGGTTTATGTAATACAACCTTTCAAGAGGCAAGAAGATGAAGGAGATGACCGTTTGAATGGCTAGCCTTCAATGGAGAAGAGCCTCAAGCTTGTATACCCTCCAAGCCTTCAACAAACACCTTGCTTGCTAGGATTTAATCACTCTTGCACTTGAAAGATAAAAACCTCTTGTGTTTTCTTCTTCCTTGAACCGAAATCAAAGAGAGAGAGAGAGAGAGAGAGAGAGAGAGAGAGAGAGAGAGGTTGAAGAGAGTTTTTGCATGTAATGTGGTTGGTTGTAAAAATGTTGTGTCCCAAGGTAGATATTAATAAGAGAAAATATTTCAAACAAACGGGTGGGAAATTTTCCCTCAAAAGCGGGCTGGTCCTAGCAGATATTATTTTCTTTTTCTTTCTGGAATAGACTAATACCCCATGTACTAGTCTCAGGCATAATACTTCATGTATCAGTCGCGGGACTAATACACCATGTATTAGTTCACATGACTAATACTCCATGTATTAGTCACAGGTCTATTGAAACTTTGTGACATTTAACACTTTTAATATGCCATAAGTTTCATGCAACATACCACAACCATTATCATATATATATTATTTAACCAAATTAAATAATATCATAAGATAATCTTTCTTAATAATTTATCCTTATAATGAATCGATTTCTCAAGTGCAAATATTTAAAAACCCATTTTCTAAATATCATGAGTGCTAATATTTACTTGTTAGATCATATCTACAATAAATATAATGATGTTTTTCTAGCTTGTTATTGGGTATGACCCGACTTGGATCATAACGTACTAGCCACATCAACTCTAATATGTGTCTTGGGCAGACCAATTCCTACATACCATAGTTTGAATAAGGTGTTTGTGTGCAATGTGTTCGGGTCATGAATGAAACCACTATAGATAGACGCAAGTACGCTAATAAGGAATAAAATAGTTAACCACCTGATCAATGTTGTGAAACACCTTGTTTGTAAACAGAGTTAGAATGATGTAATATGATGTAAATTAGTTTGTTAATGTGTCTTTATAAACAATCTGGTTGATAACAGAAGTGCCTGTTGCATTCCCGTTTTACGCTTTCGTTATCGCCAGTCGGTGTTTGACAATTATGTAATATATGGTTGACTTATTATATTCCGCGAAAAGTTTTAATTCACTCTTATATTTAGAACTGTGTTAATGAGTAAATCCAACGCTAGTGTAGGGCACCGGGACCGGGGCCATACATGGCTATTAAGACGAAAGTGTTGGAATCGATCTGCCCAAGACACATATTTAAGTTGATGTGGCTGGTACGTTATGATCCAAGTCGGGTCATACCCAATAAAAAGCTAGACAAACACCGTGATATTTATTATTAGATACGATCTAAGTAATAATTATCAACACTTATAATATTTGGAAAAACGGTTTTTTGAATATTTGCACTTGTGTGATAAATAAATTATATGGATAATTTATAATATGAGAGATGTTATTTAGTTGGATAAATAACATATATGTAAAAGTAAAATACGAAAGGAATGGATTTTGGTTTTGGGGGGAAAAACCCATAGGGGGGCCCGCCCCTCCATCTCTCTCTCTCCTCTTTTGAGTTTTCCAATACATGCAAGGGTTTGGATTGAGAGATCATAATAATTTTGGTATTCTCACCAAATTTTTTCTCTCACACACTATTTCTCTCTTTTCGGCCGAAAGGAATAACAAGAAGAAGAACAAGGAGATTTGCAACTGAAAATCGTAGCAACTTGGTGTTTTTTGATTAGCTTGAACGGGTATACAAGCTTGAGGTCTTCTCCTTTGAAGATTCGTAATTCCCATACATCATCCCTTTCAGTTTCTGGAAATTAAAGGTATGTACACTAACACCCTATGGTTGTTCTTGATAACATGTTAATTGTATATGGATTCTGTTTTGGGTTTAACATAAATCGGTTTTTATGTATATTGGTGAACAAGATTTAAAACTAATAATTTCCGCTGCGTTTTCCTAATAAAAGGGTTTATTTGGACTTTGATAATCTTGTAAAAACCCAACAATGGCATCAAGAGCTGCTTATATGATTACATGCTTCATAACTGGGATCTAAAGTGTTCGGGTTTCATGGTATTTTTTACCATATTGGCCGAAAAATTTAGGCATATTGGTTGCCCCATGGTTTTTCAAGATTGTACCACAACTTACATGTGGAAATCTGGAAAAATTAAGTCATTTGGAAGACAAATTTGTTTGGATAGAATCTGGGTTTTCAGCTCTGGCTGAAAACTCCCAGACCCATGTTCTCGGTTGGACTGAGAACTCATGGTTGTAAACCATGGTTGTCGGTTTGACCGAAAACACGTTCTCGGTTGACCGAAAACTCGTTCTCGATTCTCGGTCTTGGCCGAGAACCCTAGGTTCTCGGCTGACCGAGAACTCCGGGCCGTAAACTCTGAAGCGTTGGCTTCTTGCCCGAGAACTCTATGTTCTCTATTTCTGGCCGAGAACTGATGGGTCAAAGGGTAACCATTTTGGTCAAAGGTTGACTTGCTTATTTGGATGTTTATAACCTAGGCATGATCTTGTGTATATTGAAGTGATGTGTTGTGATTTATTCATTTGGTTGTAATAGTCTCTATTCGGGTTTGTAATCTATTTATTCATTTCAAATGGTTTGTAATAATAAGTGGAATAGTTGTATTTATTTTACTAGAAAAATGTATTAGGATATGTTTTGTAAAAGAAGATGCAACTACAACACCACTTTGGTTGGAGCCCAAATGGAAGCCCAAATAAGAAGAAAGGATCACAACAAGAGGTGGACACTTGAAGCATATGGATGCGGAGTCAAGTGGGAGTTCATCATCATATACCTTGAGTCATGCTCGTTCCTTAGGAGAGACCTTGTGACACACTTGTTTCGGTCAACAAGTGTTGTCAATTTTAGGTGGCTATGGTTGTGGACTTGTGATTGTTATTTATGCTTGTGTGGTTGATTTATATTTTGACTTATCATATTTGGATATGGTTGTTAACATATTAAAAATCATCAACTTGCATAAAACTGATTCCTTTAGAAATTATTAAGTAATAAAATTGGTTTTATTAACTATTAATGATTTCACAATAAAATGGTTTTATTAAAAGGAATTGTGAAAATTGGTTTTCAACTAAGTACCATACATTTGAATGCATGCAAATAGAAGGTATATAAAATAGTTTTCCAATCTAGAATATTGAAAACTTAAATCCCTTTTAAAACAAGTTGAACACCATCCTTTTATACGACACTCGAATCACTTGGGAACTTGATGTGGGATAAAGGTCACCTAACCATATTTAAGAAAACTTGTGATCTTGTGGTGGATTTACAATACTTGTGGGCTAAAGGTCACCTAACCACTTGTATGTGTAAACTCACATGTGTGTATAAGTAGGACGACTTGAATTGGAAACCATGTGAATAGGGTCACCAAAGCATGGTATACAAAGGTATTGATGGGATTAAACATGCCAACTAAACATTTGATGTTTTAACGATCCCATAAAACTAGAAGTTGCAAAGGGTTGCAATTGTCAAACATTGACTACCTTTCTAATTTGAATAGTAGGATAAAGGTCACCTAACTACTATTTGAATGAAACGTTGGATTCTAGATTTTAATCATTAATTGTCTTGGAGACATTAAAGGGTATTAACGATTAAAATTTATTAATGATATCGAAAAATACTAAAATTGAGCTTTGTTAAATTTATAGATGGCCGCAAACAACAACGCACCGAACGCAATTATCCCACATGTGCATAATCTATTACTGAGATCCATTCTCAATAAGGATCGTCTAAATTACAATAATTTCATGGATTGGTATCGAAACTTGAGAATTGTTCTCAAGCAAGAAAAGAAATCCTATATTTTGGACGATCCTATTCCTGATGAACCTGATGTTAATGACTTGGATGCCTACAACGATTGGTTGAAATACACCGAGGATTCGGTGCAAGTTTCTTGCCTTATGTTGGGTACAATGATCCCCGAGATCCAAAAGGAGTTCGAGAATCATGGGGCGTATGACATGATCACCCAGCTTAAAGAAATGTTCCTTACCCAAGCTATGGTAGAATGCTTCGAAACGGTTCGAGCGTTTCATGCATGTCGTATGGAAGAAACCCAATCTGTCTCATCTTATGTGCTTAAGATGAAAAACCACATTGATCGGCTTGAACGGCTTAACTGTCCCGTCTTAAAAGAGTTAGCCACAGATATGATCCTTAATGGCTTAACTAAAAGTTTTGAGACATTTTCTTTGAATTATAACATGAACGGATGGGACAAGAGCATTGGTGAGCTTCATGCAATGCTCAAAACAGC
Source organism: Bidens hawaiensis (assembly GCF_021521415.1). Lineage (NCBI taxonomy): Eukaryota > Viridiplantae > Streptophyta > Magnoliopsida > Asterales > Asteraceae > Bidens > Bidens hawaiensis. The sequence goes on from NW_027500658.1 coordinate 52,506, forward strand.
CTAAGCCAGAATGGGTAAAAAGGTTTTACCTGTTCTTGCGATCAATGAAGGAGGTTTGAAGAAGAGGCATCATCCAGAACCCAAGGCAAAGGTTGCTAGTGGTAAGGGGCAAGTCAAAGGGAGGTTCAAGGGAAAGGAAAAGGCGGAACCAAAACAAAAAAAGCTAAAGGTTAGCGTTGAGGATCCGTGCTTTGGTTGTGGTGAGATAGGCCATTGGATAAGAAATTGTCCAACCTATCTCATAGAGTTGAAAGCTAAGAGGGATGCGGGGCAAACCTCTGGTACAACTTACATGATCCATATTAATCTTAATATTATTTCTTCTAACACATGGGTATTGGATACTGGATGTAGAACTTATATATGCAATTCATTGCAGGAGTTCAAAAGAAGAAGTGATTACAAGAAAGGAGATATAAGTCTCTTCATGGGCAATGGAGCAAAGCTTGACGTCCAAGCCCGAGGAGATTATGTTTTGAAGCTTCCAAATGGTTTGGAAGTTATTTTAAAAAACATTTTGTATTCTCCTAGTTTGACTATAAATATTATCTCTGTTTCTTTGTTAAGACAATTTGGTTATGATTTAAAGTTTGTAAACGATGGTATTTATGTTTTCATGAATGATGTCTTTTTATTTTAGAGCAAATCCGTCTAATGGCATTTATGAATTAGTTCATGAAAATACATCCATTGATAACTTGTTGTACCAATCTAGCACCAAAAGACTCAAATTGGATTTGAGTAAGACTTTTCTTTGGCATTGTCGCCTTGGTGACATAAACAAGGATCATATTTATACACTTCAAAAGAATGGTCTTTTGGAATCAAATGATGATTCATTTGATAAGTGCAAATCTTGTTTATTGGGAAAAATGACCAAAGAGCCTTTTAGTAGAACTAATGAAAGGGCGAAAGACTTATTAGGAATCATACATTCGGATGTATGTGGTCCTTTTAAGACAATGACAAGGAATGGTGAAAGATACTTCATTACCTTTACTGACGATTATACTCGCTATGGGTATGTGTTCTTGTTAAGACACAAAGATGAAGACTTTGAAATGTTCAAAGTCTTCCAAACTTAAGTACAAAATCAACCCAACAAAACAATCAAAGTTCTTCGATCCGATAGAGGAGGTGAATACCTCAATGATGCATTTCTAGATCATCTTAGAAGTTGTGGGATTGTCTCACAACTTACTCCACCTGGAACACCGCAACATAATGGTGTGTACGAAAGGAGAAATCAAACTCTATTGGATATGGTTTGATCTATGATAGCTAGAAGCACATTACCTCTATCATTTTGGGGTTTCACATTGATCTCCGCATCCCGTATTCTAAATATGGCACCAACCAAGAAAGTGGAAAGGACACCTTTTGAAATATGGCATGGAAGGGTTCCATCATTATCATATTTAAAGGTATGGGGTTGTGAGGCTTATGTCAAGAACAACACCCAAAACAAACTTGAAAGCCGATCCCCTAAGTGTATCTTTGTAGGATATCCCAAAGATTCGATGGGATATTATTTCTACAATCCAAACGAGCATAAAGTGTTTATTTCTTGAAAGGCTGAGTTCTTGGAAAGAAAGTTCCTTATGGAAGAAACTGAAAGAACAATGGAACTTGATGAGGATCGAGAACCACAAGCCGATACACGTTAGGTTGGCACTAGCGATCAACAAGAGATTGTTGAGAATGATCAAATGGTTGATCAAAACACACAAAACGTTTGCAAATCTGGTAGAATTAGCACCCCACCCAAAAGATATGGATTTTTCATGGATGGATGCTATGTGGTAAATTCGGATGAACCCACCACATATCGAGATGCAATGTCACAATCTGATTGTGATAAATGGCTTGAATCCATGAACGTTGAGATGCAATCCATGCATGACAGCCAAGTCTGGGACTTGGTTACACCACCTCTAAATTCCAAACTGGTTGGAAGTAAGTGGGTTTTCAAGAAGAAAACTGATATGCATGGAAACTTGGATACTTATAAAGCTAGACTTGTAGCAAAAGGTTTCACTCAAACTCAAGGGGTTGGTTATGATGAAACTTTCTCGCCGGTGGAGATGCTAATTTCTATTAGGATATTGTTTGCCATAGCCGCATATTATGACTATGAGATATGGCAAATGGATGTCAAACCCACTTTCCTAAATGGACACTTTGAGGAAGATGTCTATATGGTTCAGCCTGAAGGTTTTGTCGATCCACAACATCCTAATAAAGTATGCAAGTTGAAGAAGTCAATATATGGACTGAAACAAGTATCTAGAAGTTGGAATCACCGTTTTGATGATGAAGTTAAGAAATTTGGATTCATCAAGAACGCTGATGAAGCTTGTGTGTATAAGAAAGCTAGTGGGAGCATCATTACCTTTCTGGTATGTTGATGACATACTAGTATTTGGAAATGACATTCCAACCTTGGAAGGTGTAAAAGCCTGGCTTGGAAGTTGTTTTTCCATTAAGGATCTTGGTGAAGCTGCCTATATTCTGGGAATAAGGATCTACAGGGATAGATCAAGGCGGTTTATAGGTTTAAATCAAAGTGCATACATTGACAAAATCTTGAAAAGGTTCAAGATGGACAACTCTAAGAAAGGTTTGGTACCTATTCAAAGAGGAACAATATTGAGTGCTTCTCAATTTCCAAGCTTTAAGGATGAGCAAGACAAAATGAATGGAAGCCCATATGCATATTCTATAGGATCCATCATGTATGCTATGATATGCACTAGACCCGACATGTCATGCGCTTTGAGCATGACAAGTAGATACCAACAAAATCCGGGAACAAGCCATTGGATGGCGGTTAAGAGCATATTAAAATACCTTAGGAGGACTAAGGATATGTTTCTAATATATGGCTCTGGTGAGGAGGAACTCGTTGTAAAGGGTTACACTGATGCGAGTTTCCAAACTGATCGAGATGATTCTCGATCACAATCAGGATATGTTTTCGTTTTAAATGGTGGGGTTGTCTCTTGGAAGAGCGTAAAACAAGATGTGGTAGCGTTGTCCACCACTAAATCTGAATACATCGCCGCCTCATTGGCAGCTCAAGAAGCTGCATGGATTAGAAAGTTCGTGGCCGATCTAGGGGTAGTTTGTACCATTTAGGACCCTCTAGAGGTCTTTTGTGACAACGAGGGTGCGATTGCTCAAATCAAGGAACCCCGTGCACATCAAAAGACGAGGCATATTGAGCGGAGATTCAACTACATAAAGGATGAAGTTGAAAAAGGAAAGATATGTATTTGCAAAGTTCACACTGATCAAAACATTGCGGATCCACTCACGAAGCTCCAAGAAAGGCCGAAGCATGAAGGTCATACTTGTGCCTTAGGACTTTGATATTCTAGTGATTGGATTTGATCAAATTTTGTATTTGGATTTCGGAACAATCATTATTTTGACCCAATCATATGGTTTTGGTTATGATTATGCTTTTGAGTTATGTTCCATTTTAGCATGTTTAAATACATGAATAAGTTAATTATTCTAAATTTCCGTAGTCGATCACATTTGTCGGAACAAATGTGAAGGTAAGAATATTATGAACTTGGATTGGTAGATATTCATAAGGTATGAATATAGCAAGCGTTTGCTGCCAAGGTTTATAGATATTTATTAGATAAATATTGGACTGACCCGCCCTCAAATTTTACTGCATTGAATCCTTGTGATTTGTGGTCATAAGTAAATTTGAGTAAAGGCGAACATCATAGTATCCTCCGACCTGAGATACATATTGGGTCTTGATATTCACCGACTATTATGCTTTGACTTAGTCTTCGCTGCTCTGAAATATGACAGTACATAAGGCTAAGCTCAAGTATAGTACAAGGTGATAGTGTGAGACATATGTAGTCAATAGGGGATTTGTCCCTCTTATTCGTTGAGAGTTAAATGTCTAAGGCATGATAAGTTAAATCAATAGAGAATGATCACTCCGTGTCTCTGGATTTAACATGACATTTGTGACAAAAGGATAAATGATAGTTTCACCTAAATCATTTTCAAGTAAGGAACTTGAAGGGGATGATGTTATTAAATGACACTTCATCATGCGTATTAGGGATATAAACCTTTGTTAGTCGGTATTTGCTATTTTCATCAATCTTCTATGTATCTTGTGCAAGTGGGAGATTGTTGGAATCGATCTGCCCAAGACACATATTTGAGTTGATGTGGCTAGTACATTATGATCCAATTCGGTTCATACCCAATAACAAGTAAGACAAACACCGTGATATTTATTATTAGATATGATCTAAGTAATAATTATCAACACTTATAATATTTGGAAAAACGGTTTTCTGAATATTTGCACTTGTGTGATAAATAAATTATGTGGATAATTTATAATATGAGAGACGTTATTTATTTGGATAAATAACATATATGTAAAAGGAAAATACGAAAGGAATGGATTTTGGTTTTGGGGGGAAAAACCCAAAGGGGGGCCGACCCCTCCATCTCTCTCTCTCTCTCTCTCCTCTTTTGAGTTTTCCAATACATGCAAGGGTTTGGATTGGGAGATCATAATAATTTTGGTATTCTCACCAAACTTTTTCTCTCACACACACTATTTCTCTCTTTCTCTCTTTTCGGCCGAAAGAAAGAACAAGAAGAAGAACAAAGAGATTTGCAAGTGAAAATCCTAGCAACTTGGTGTTTGTTGATTAGCTTGAACGGGTATACAAGCTTGAGGTCTTCTCCTTTGAAGATTCGTCATTCTCATACATCATCCCTTTCAATTTATGGAAATTAAAGGTATGTACACTAACACCCTATGGTTGTTCTTGATAGCATGTTAATTGTATATGGATCCTGTTTTGGGTTTAACATAAATCGGGTTTTATGTATATTGGTGAACAAGATTTAATACTAATAAATTTCGCTGCGTTTTCCTAATAAAAGGGTTTATTTGGACTTTGATTATCTTGTAAAAACCCAACAGAAATAAATAAAAATAATGTTGTTCGTTCACCATTGCCTAGATAATTGTGCTATGGCTACTAAGACAACATTTGATCATACTTACAGCGATATATTATGATGACCCTCTCCAAACGCGATAAATAAACAAATAAGCAAGTAAGCATGTAGCATTTAAAGATTCAATTAATCAGCCATACAATATTCATGATTTGCATGTGATGTATTAAGATAAATAAATATATTATAAAGTACGCATAAGATCACTGACATGTATAAAAACAATAAAAGATGGGGAGTGATTACTCACCTTATTGAATAGGTGATATAAATAATAAAACTAGAATTAAACGAAGCTCGATTCTTTAACGTGCAGACTGAACCAAAACAACCAATCCAATATGATTGAATAAATATATTACAAACCCAAATAAAATAATATTACAACCAAATTGAATACTGAATAAATCACAACACAAACACACATCCAAACACAAGGTTATGGCTAGGTTATGAATATCCAGATGCACATCCAAATATGCAAGTATTACATGTCTAAATGGTTCCCCTTGTGAACCTCAAACTTTCGGCCAAGGATAAGAAAAACCAAAAGTTTCGGGTTTTGTCTAAACAAAACAACCAATCATCCAAATGACTTAATTCTTCAAGATTATCACATGCATGTTAAGTATAACCTTGAAGAACCAAGGGGTAACCAAAAGCCCCAAAAATTTTGGCCATATGGTGAACAACACCATAAAACCCGAAAATATTTTAGATCTATTGATGCATGTATCTGTATAAGCGGCTATTGATGCCATTATTGGGTTTAACAAGATTATCAAAGCCATATAAACCCATTTATATGAAAAACGCAGCGGATTAAAAGTTTTAAATCTTGTTATATTGATTGATATAAAACCTGTTTTATATGTAAAACCCAAGCCCCATATCCATATACTAATTATATGCATACCAAAACATCAACCATAGGGGGTTTATTTAATACAACCTTTCAAGAGGCAAGAAGATGAAGGAGATGACGGTTTGAATGGCTAGCCTTCAATGGAGAAGAGCCTCAAGCTTGTATACCCTCCAAGCCTTCAACAAACACATTGCTTGCTAGGATTTAATCACTCTTGCACTTGAAAGATGAAAACCTCTTGTGTTTTCTTCTTCCTTGAACCGAAATCAAAGAGAGAGAGAGAGAGAGAGAGAGGTTGAAGAGAGCTTTTGCATGTAATGTGGTTGGTTGTAAAAATGTTGTGTCCCAAGGTAGATATTTATAAGAGAAAATATTTCAAACAAATGGGTGGGAAGTTTCCCCATAAAAGTGGGCTGGTCCTACCAGATATTATTTTCTCTTTTTTCCAGGAACAGACTAATACCCCATGTACTAGTCTCAGGCATAATACTTCATGTATCAGTCGCGGGACTAATACACCACGTATTAGTTCACAGGACTAATACTCCATGTATTAGTCACAGGTCTATTGAAACTTTGTGACATTTAACACTTTTAATATGCCATAAGTTTCATGCAACATACCACAACCATTATCATATATATATTATTTAACCAACTTAAATAATATCATAAGATAATCTTTCTTAATAATTTATCCTTATAATTAATCGATTTCTCAAGTGCAAATATTTAGAAATCCATTTTCTAAATATCATGAGTGCTAATATTTACTTGTTAGATCATATCTACAATAAATATAGTGATGTTTGTCTAGCTTGTTATTGGGTATGACCCGACTTGGATCATAACGTACTAGCCACATCAACTCTAATATGTGTCTTGGGTAGACCAATTCCTACATACCATAGTTGGAATAAGGTGTTTGTGTGCAATGTGTTCGGGTCATGAATGAAACCACTATAGATAGACGCAAGTACGCTAATAAGGAATAAAATAGTTAACCACCTGATCAATGTTGTGAAACACCTTGTTTGTAAACAGAGTTAGAATGATGTAATATGATGTAAATTAGTTTGTTAATGTGTCTTTATATACAATCTGATTGATACCAGAGGCGTCTGTTGCATTCCCGTTTTACGCTTTTGTTATCGCCAGTCGGTGTTTGACAATTATGTAATATATGGTTGACTTATTATATTCCGCGAAAAGTTTTAATTCACTCTTATATTTAGAACTGTGTTAATGAGTAAATCCAACGCCAATGTAGGGCATCGGGACCGGGGCCTTACATGGATATTAAGACGAAATTGTTGGAATCGATCTGCCCAAGACACGTATTTGAGTTGATCTGGCTAGTACGTTATGATCCAAGTCTGGTCATACCCAATAACAAGCTAGACAAACACCGTGATATTTATTATTAGATACGATCTAAGTAATAATTATCAACACTTATAATATTCGGAAAAACGGTTTTTTGAATATTTGCACTTGTGTGATAAATAAATTATATGGATAATTTAAAATATGAGAGATGTTATTTATTTGGATAAATAACATATATGTAAATGGAAAATACGAAAGGAATGGATTTTGGTTTTGGGGGGAAAACCCAAATGGGGCCCGGCCCCTCCATCTCTCTCTCTCTCCTCTTTTGATTTTTCCAATACATGCAAGGGTTTGGATTGAGAGATCATAATAATTTTGGTATTCTCACCAAATTTTTTCTCTCCCACACTATTTCTCTCTTTTCGGCCGAAAGGAATAACAAGAAGAAGAACAAGGAGATTTGCAAGTGAAAATCGTAGCAACTTGGTGTTTGTTGATTAGCTTGAACGGGTATACAAGCTTGAGGTCTTCTCCTTTGAAGATTCGTCATTCTCATACATCATCCCTTTCAATTTCTGGAAATTAAAGGTATGTACACTAACACCCTATGGTTGTTCTTGATAGCATGTTAATTTTATATGGATCCTGTTTTGGGTTTAACATAAATCGGGTTTTATGTATATTGGTGAACAAGATTTAAAACTAATAATTTCCGCTGCGTTTTCCTAATAAAAGGGTTTATTTGGACTTTGATAATCTTGTAAAAACCCAACAGAAATAAATAAAAATAATGTTGTTCGTTCACCATTGCCTAGATAATTTTTCTATGGCTACTAAGACAACATTTGATCATACTTACCGCGATATATTATAATGACCCTCTCCAAATGCGATAAATAAACAAATAAGCAAGTAAGCATGTAGCATTTAAACATTCAATTAATCAACCATACAATATTCATGATTTGCAAGTGATGTATTAAGATATATAAATATATTATAAAGTACGCATAAGATCACTGACAGGTATAAAAAAAATAAAAGATGGGGAGTGATTACTCACCTTATTGAATAGGTGATATAAATGATAAAACTAGAATTAAACGAAGCTCGATTCTTTAACGTGCTGATTGATCCAAAACAACCAATCCTGAAACTTTGATACATTATAATAGAATTAAAACGAACATAACCACTGGAATTTGTAACATCCTACTTTTAATAATAATAAATAAAGGAAATTTCGTTTATTTAATAGTGTGTTATTATCCAGTTTAAATAAATAAAATATTAGAGTGTGGGTCTGGACATTAAAAGATGGAATAAGGAATGGTGATGAGCCTTAGGTCCATGGGCTTAACGCTATATAAACCCCTTAAACAACCCTCAAACCCTAAAACCCTCATTCTTATCCTCTAGCCTCCATAAACTCTCAAAAACACACACAAACGCCCTCCTTTGTCTCGAACCAACATCGAAAGAAAAAAAACCTGAGCTTGTTGATGTTAGAGCATCTTGACGAGCAAGACATACACTTTATAACGAAAACCTTGGAATGTGAAACCGATTCGTCCAAGGTACGTTTTATAACGAAAAGCTAGGTCATTTATGCTCGGCTCATTCACCTCATTCATACCAAAATAAAACCTTAAAATAGTTTCTTTTGATTGATTGAGATTCATAGGTAAAGACAAATTAAACATGATGATTCGTTAACGTATTATGGGTTAATAGATAGTATAAAGAACCGTATATATATCAATCGAATACACCATTAAAACGTGACGTTTAGACGTTTGGTTGAATGAGGTTCATAGGCGATGTGATTTCGAGTCCATTAATGCCAAACTTGTGTTGTTTCATCGTGATTCGGGGTTTAATCGCAAATCTGGTTCTGTTGACAAATCAAGTCAAAGTTGAATGAATACCGAAGCTTATTCGTTATAATGAATGAATGGCTAGCCATTCGTTATATAGTCATAATGAATAAGATACATTCGTATGCCTTGGTAAAGAATGAACATGTCATTCATCTTATAGAAGTCATGAATAGTATTCGTCATTCGTTATCCATTCATTCGCCATGAGGAGACAACGAATCAAACCATTAGTTATAAGATACACTCATGTGCTTTTGTAACGAATGAGCCCCTCACTGGTCTAAAAAAAATCACGAATGGCCCTATTCCCTCGTTATCCCTTCATTAATCTTGATAAGACATGGATTAAACCATTCGATATAACAAATGGAGCCATTCATCATAGCTAATGAGATAGCGAATAAAATTATCATTTATGAATTTAATGAAATTTTTGTAAAGGTCTATTAATGAAAGGAGTTACCATTAACTTTGAACGGAATCGGACCCAGTCTCTGCCCCTTGGACCCTGCTAGGGGTTGCCGCCCCTAGACCCCGCTGCTAGGCGCGCTGCCCCCGGACCCCCGTAGCAAGGGATTACAATAACTTAGAAGTATGATGTAGTTAGAAGTAGCTTTTGATACTGTAATTGTTATACAGTTATCTGTGCCCAGCTAAGGAAAGGAGTTACCATTAACTTTGAAAGGAATCGGACCCATGTGAGTTTCTAGTCCCATTTCTTTATTATGTTTTGGGGGCTATGTGCATACTCTATGTGATTAGTTAACACACTTACCTTAAGTGGTAAGTGTATGTTATGTGATTGTTTTATGAATGACGTATGAATGATATATGAATGCTATTGGAAAGATTAAGAGTATTTATGAATGTTTTTACAAATATAACATAAAGAAATGTATGTATGGTTGTATGGTAAGAGGGTTGAAGACCCTAATAATATCTGTGAAAGGAGAGTGACAGACCCTAATAATATCTGTGAAAAAGGGGTGGCAAACCCTAATAATATCTATGAAAGGAGGGTGGCAGACCCTAATAATACCTGTAAAAGGAGGTGGCACACCCTAATAATATCTGTGAGTTTACAGGGCGAAATGCTCTTTAAGGGTGGCAGACCCTAATCATATATGTGTGGTTATAGGGCGAAAGGCTCTTTAAAGGTGGCAGAACCTAATAATATATGTGAGGTTATAGGGCAAAAGACTCTTTAAAACGTATACGTATGTATGTAAAGTAAGATAAAATATGAAAGTATGAAAGAATGTAAGTATGAAAGTATGAAAGAATGCAAGTATGAAAATATAGAAGTATGAATGTATGTATGTGTGTATGTATGAATGAAAGAAGCAGGTTAAGTATGTAATATGTATTTACAGTTACGTATAATTATATATATGAATGTAATGTATGTTGCTAGATTAAATAGAACTCACTTAGCGTAGCTGACTTTTAGTATGCACGCATGCAAATAGGATGAAGTAACTAGCCTGAGGGGGACACGTTGCATGGACTGAGCTGACCGGCATCTAGTGAAGAAAAGTTATGATGTTATATGATAAGATAATCTGAAAGTTTAAAGACAAGATTTTAATATTTTGTAATGAATGTTTGATATTTTTATATTCTGCGAAAATTTTTAATTCACTCTAATATTTTGAACTGTGTTTATGTGTAAATCCAACGATAAAGTAGGGCAGCGGGATCGAGGCCTTACAGAATTACGTTAAACGGATGAATAAAACTCAAGTTATGAGAATTTTAATGTTTAAGAGAGCTGATACTGTTTAGAATCCGATCTTCAAATCATGAGTTGGATTCTTACAAGTACACTCAAAATAACAAGACAAACATAAAAGTCTTCTGGCCTGAAAGCTAGTTTTCACCAGAAGTTACAGTAATTGAAAACCTACCAAAATTGACTTTTATAGCCTTAAATGGGTTGGAGAGAAATTGATCGACAAATCTCCATAAATAGTAAAATTGATTTGAGGGATTTTATCAATTAATTAAAAATAATTATTAGAAGAGAATTTACCAAAAAGATAAGGGGATGAGGAGAAAATACGAGTCAAGGAGTCTTGAAGCACCAAAGTATAAAGATTCTTGAAGAAAAACACCATGAATTTCAAATGCACGGAAATTAGAGATGGAGGCTAAGTTACAGAAGTGCTTTAGGGTTTAATGATAAGTTATTTTAAATACTAAGGGTTAGAATTCGTTTATTTGGTAAACAAACTCATTTAGGAAACAAAATAAGTAACTAATGACACAATCAAATGTTTTAACTTTACATTTCATTCATAAAATCAGAGGAATAAATTTGGGCATGTTAAAATACCACATGACTCTTCCTGGGGCTTAATTTTCGTGATTTGGGTCGAAGTAGCAAGGATTTAGCAATGAAAACGAACAAACGAATCAAAACAAACCATATATTGTGTAGATAAATGCCCCGCACAGAACGGCCCACATGGGCTCTTACCACGCATGGCGCGGCATGACGGGTGTTTTCCAAATTTTTATTTTTGGCAAATATAGCCCCTACACTTATATAAATGCGATTTCTAACCGTTTTAAGCGCTTTTACTGGTTTCTAAGGGTTGTGTGACGAGTTTAAAAGTTACGAGGATGTAAAACAAGTTAAACTAAGTTTAATACTAATAAATGCAAGATTTTAATAATCTGAAAGATCCGAATTACATTCTCGATTCAGGTTAAATGTAAATGAGTACAAATACAAAAAATCCGAGATGTTACAATATGTTGATTGTTCATAGCTCAAAGAAACTATTGACAACAATTTTTAATTAATTACATCAAATTACAAGTAAACTTTTTGTCTGAAATTCAAATAAAATAAATCGGATAGACTAACATATTTATTTAAACAATATCCTAAATGTATCACTAAGTTTTCTTCTAATATTCAATGATCCTTAACGTTTAGTATGTTTAAAAGAATATATATTTTTATCAACAATCATGTTGATGAGTGTTCATAAGGTTTGTATATGTATAGAATTTGAAATCAGAATTCACGTGTCAAGATGTAGCATCTCAATCATAAAGTAAAAATAAAATAAAAACATGATGTTATCTTTCACTTGACATAAGCCAAATCTACTAAGGAACCCCAGTTCGCCAAATTACTAGGAGTAATAGATGAGAATCGTCATGCGTTTCAACATAAGTTGAAGAATTAGGGGGTGTAGATACCTTCGGTACCAATCATCGTAAAACAATAAACACATTGCACAAATATCATGTAATTCCCGAGAAATATGATATGAAATAAATACATACTAGACATGTGTGAATTTGGTTTACAATCATGACAAATGAAACAATAAAGGTTTGTAACGTGCTACACCCCAAAAACGTAAAGTATGGAAAGAGGGGTTATGAAAACTTATTTGGTAAGGTTAAGGGAGTGAAAGACAAATAAAGAGTTTAAGCGAGCTGAACCAGACGAGTTCGGTTTGACAAGTGGCCCAAGAAAATATTTCTAGGTTGAATATAATGATCATGGAATTGAAGAACAAATGAAGAGGATGGGCTTGGTTCAAAGTTTAAACATTTTAATTTGGTAGGTTCTATTTCTTATTTAAGGACCGAGTTTCGATAATAATTAGGCATGTTCATAGGTTTGACTCGGGCCAAGAAAAATCAAAACAAGCCTAAAAGGTAAGAAAAAAAGTTTAAGCGAGTGGTTTATATTTGGTCGGACACACACTCGAATTATGTCAAATTTGGTTCTGTTATGGAAAAAATATTAGCTTAGAATTTACGAGATGAAAGAATCAATTTTTATAAGTTAAAATACAAGTATATATCCAAACTTTAACCGAACGGTCGCATAAACAAGTCGTGTTAGTTTTTGATGAACTATCACCGTTGTCAAATTATTTTCAACACGGCATCATGTTCTAAATGGCAAAAACATGCAGAAAAAAAATACAATAATATCCGATGATTGGACACAAAAATAAAAGGTGAAACTTGAAATTTGAACGAGTTGACTATCAAAAACAATGTAAGCAAGAACTCTTCAAATTGTATGAACAAGAAGGAAAATTCGTGAATTGAAGAGTGGCAAAGTGAAATGAGAAGAAGAGAAGCTCCGTTTATAGCGGAATTGGGCAAGAGATGATTCAAAGAAATTTGAATTGGTCTAGCTTGAAAAATAGTTAAAACATCAAATTAATCACCATTAATAAGTTGAAACATAAGAATTATAATCAAATAGTTTATTAACTTCATAAAACATATGAAACCTAAATCGTTTGAATCTATCAAAAATCATAATAATGGCGAGATTAAACAAGAAAAACGAATCAGACTTGCGTGTCGGCATCGCGACATAACAAGGGTCCTTGTGTCGCGTAGCGCGACGCATCTGGGTGTACGAGATATCGGGTTCCATCCTATAACTTGCCGGTTGAAAGGGAAGGAATGACACATATCACAACCTAAATATTTCCCGGATAAACCCTGAGATAGTCGCACTACGCTACGACACAGTTTGTATAAATCCCGCTGTGCGTCGCACTTAGATTTCCAATTTTGTTTTTTGAAATTTTACACAATTGGTCCTTGGACTTGATTTATATGCAATAAAAGTAAAAAAAATACATGAAATATAACATGGGATTAAAATCATAAAAATTAAATAACATTATGTTAAACTTAAAATATAAATTAATAATAAATAAATATCCTAATTATACAGAAGGTTTAAAATGGGTTAGGTTTCAGATACAAAAACTTTTAGAAATTTCATCCTGAAATTGAATAAAAACAAAATTAAGGAAAAGAAACAACGCACCACATGGAGTCGTAACGAATAAAAGTGTAAGACATCTTTCCCGGTGTCTCATTTTGAACGTTGGATTTACTCATAAAAACAGTTCTAAATATCAGAATTAATTTAAACTTTTCAAGGAATAATAAACTTCGAACATATATTACAAAATCATTCAAATCTTTCCCAATTAAACAAATTTTGTATTTCAAATTAATAAATAAATCATGATAGCATCATAACATTTTCCTCAAGATGCCGGTGTCTTCAGTCCATTGCCATTTGTCCTTATTCAAGCGAGCTGCCTCAACCTATTCACCTGCTTACATACTAAAAGTCAGCTACGCTGAGTAAATTCTAGTTAATTAGGAAACATACAATACATATAGATACATATTCATACTTAGCCTATTACCTCTCTTTCATACATACATACATATATACTTTCATCCATACATATACGTTTTAAAGAGCATTTCGCCTTATACCATTCAAAGTTATTAGGGTATGTTCCCCACATTCGCAGATATTATTAGGGTCTGTTCCCCACATTCGCAGATATTATTAGGGTCTGTTCCCTACATTCTCAGATATTATTAGGGTTTGTTCCCTACATTCGCAGATATTATTAGGGTCTTTTCCCTACATTCGTAGATACTATTAGGGTCTGCTCCCTTTTTAAGCATACATTCCATCCTTCCGTTAACCATACATACCTTTCCTTATATAAACATACTTTATTACATACTCATTTCATTACTTACTTTTATACATAAATATTTGATACTAGACATACTACACATTACTTTCCCTGACGACACTTGCAATATCCGAAGATCGTTCACGCACCGACAAGCAATCATTCATAACATTCATATATACTATCACATCAATCATCATACATACTATCACATCAATCATCATAGCATACACTTACCATTTAAGGTAAGTGTATTAACATTCACATCGAGTATGCACACAGCACCGAAAACATAACAAGGAAATGGCGCTAGAAACTCACCTAGATCCTGTTTCTTTCTGAGTTTATAGTAATTCCTATCTTTAACTGGGCTCTAGTAACTGTATAACAATTACAAGTAACAATTAACTATCCCTATCCATATCATATCTCTAGTTATATAAACCCTCAACGAACGGGGGTCCGGGGGAAGTGCCCCTGGCAGCGGGGTTTAGGGGTGGCAGCCCCTAGCAGGGTCCAAGGGGCAGAGCCCCTGGTTGGGGTTGAGCTGCCAGGTTAGCTTGGAAAAATTTTAATTTCATTAACAGTCCTTAAAACAAATTTAATTAGAATTCATAAATGATTATTTTATTCGCTAACTCATTCGCTACGACGAATGTTTTCTGGTTAAGCATCATTCACTATATTATTCTCTATCCCATTCCTTTTAATGAATGATTCTATTCGTTATAACAAATAGCTTGATCCGAGTCTTATCGAGACGAATGAGTTAATAACGAATAAATGAAACCATTCATTACTTATGGAGACGAATGTGAGGTTCATTCGTTATAAAGGCATGCGAGTGTATCTTATAGCGAATGGCATTGATTCGTTGTCTTAACATGGGGAATGGATGAGTAACGAATGAGTTGACCATTCATGACTTCAATGAGACAGATAAGGGGTTCATTCGTTACCATATCACGCGAATGTCTTATTCGTTATGACTAATTTAGTGAATGGCCTGCTATTCGTCTATCATAGTGAATAAGCATCAGTATTCATCCATTCGTTGACTCAGATTGTCAAAGTCAAAATTTCTATGAACATAAACGATCAACAAACACTAGATCTGCAGTTATCCCTTGAATCACGATGAAACAACACCAAAATGGTATCATTAGGCTCGTATTTACAGCGCCAACTAACCCCAATCATCCAGTCATACAAACATTCGTGTTTAATGGGGTATTTGATTGATGTTTATATACGGTTCCTTATACCATTGATTAACCTAATAAATGTTAAAGGAATTCATTGAGAATCATTTAGTTTGATTCATTTTTACAATTTATATAGATCTAGGAATACTAAACGAGCCGAACATGTGTTTCGTTATAAAACATACCTTTAAGCGAATCGGTTTACACACGCGATCTAGTATTGATGTGTCGCTTGCTCGTCACGATGTTCTAACACCCACGATCTCAGTTCTTTTCCTCCGAATCTTGGTTCGAGATAAAGGAAGGTGTTTGTGTGTGTTTTTGAAGGTGTAGGCTATGGTGTAAAGATGGATGAAAATGGAAATGATTAGGGTTTAAGGGGTATTTATAGTCCCTTAAGCCCGTGGACCTAAGGCCCATTCCATCCCTTATTCCATCTTTTAATGTCTAAGCCCACCCTCTAATAGTTTAGTTATCTAAACTGATAAACGACACATTACCGAACAAACAAAATTTCTTTTATTATTATCGAAAGTAGGATGTTACAAAAAGAAAATATAAATTAGCAAAGATATTCGAATGACCGGAAAAATGCTAAAATCAAGAAATATAACAAGTGCACTTATGTCTAGGATGTACCAACGAAGTATCCACCATGTTCTTATTATATTACAGTTTGTACCGTTGTCCAAAAGCCATCCTAAATTTAATTTTATTTTCACACAACCATGTGTGCTATGATTTTCATGCGAAAGCTTTGATAATTACGTGTGCACCCGTAATTACTTATATCGCCGTATGGTCCACATGGTTCATCTTGTTTTGTGGATTGTTAGACAAACCATAAATAAAAGAAACTCTTGAATATCAAGTTATATATATATATATATATATATATATATATATATATATATATATATATATATATATGAAAACTTTGAAATCAAGAATTACGAACTATCAGAGTAAAAAATAACAAGATAACAAAATGAAACTCTTGTAGTCAAGAATAACACAATAAATGAAAAAATTGGGGTCAAAAATAAATTAACGGGACTTTTGGGGACTAGAATTACAAAATAGATAAACAAACTTCTTAGTAAAATTAACGAAATAAATAATTGAAACTTTTGATGTCAAGAATAGACAAAAATAAGAAAATGGATTAAGTTCTTGGAGTCAAGAATGACAACATGAATAAACGAAGCATTGAGTTACGAATAAACAAATAGATGAAACATTGAACTCAAGAATAACATAATAGATAAACAAAACATTGAGCTTAAAAACATACAAATAGATTATACGTCGAAACTCAAGAATAAAATAATAGGTAAAGAAACATTGTGCGGAAACGCTAAATGTATAGAAAAATCAATTCACAAAAATAAAATATTGAATGTAGATATGGCTACTATTAGATAACTATCTACATACCCATGTTCATAGTTTTCAATTTCCATCATACAATTACGTTTGTGGGAAATTGGTTATAGAACGTGTTTTGGTCAAAAATTACACAAGGATAATCAAGTAACCAAAATTAGATTGTGAGGTAAGATGCTTGAATATGTAACCGAAATAACAAGTAACTGGTACGGGTGACACGACAATTTAGCGAGGAAAAAGCCCGTGAACCTTAGAGAATCTCTGGCAAAAAACCTCGGGAAGGGAAAACTATCCCTACCACAATTATATTAAATAAAAATAGGGGAATTCAAGTGTTGGAAGTGGTTGATCGTTGCTATGAGTACAAAAGAGTGTATACAGGTGTGTGTATATTTCTTACGCTATCTAAACAACCTCTATATATAGTTACAAGAAGGATAATATAACAATGACAGGCAATAATTAACATTAATTGCCCCGACGAGGATCTTGGATCGGTTACGGTATACATATCTCTTTCATAAACTAGTTGTAACTCCCTCCAATGTCCATAATCTTTAATGTTTGACCAAGTCTTCAGCTAGACATTTATTTCTAACCGTTGCATGCAAGACCAAATCAAGAATGAAAGGATAATGATAATTAATAAAAAATTTACTGAGGACATCATTTGTATGTGATGCCAATGCATTGCGAGGATTCTCTTGAGGCTTCTTCATGTCAAGATCTTTGAAATTTCTACCCACAACAATTGCCCCCAATATTTATAGTTGTTATCCACTTTATGAGGTTGTGAATATTTCAAATATTTTAAACACCCTCTCAATAATGACAGTTATGCAGACTGATTTGATGTGGAGCGGATATCGAGGCGTGATTATTGTAACTATGGTTTAGTAACTTCCTTCCAAGATAATTTTCATCTTGGTAATATTTCATCTTTATTCTTGTTTTTCTTGCTTTTTTTCTTCGCTGGGTAAAGGGGAAGAAAATATTTAAATCTCATCCATCCATTTCGGGTGTCTCGGTGGACGGGTTCATTGATCAACACATTCTTGAATTTTCTGGCCAAGATAACTGCTCTTTTACTAATTCTAACATTGAGGTTTTGAAATCTTCCCTTGCTTTCAATGAAAATGATATTTTCAGACTCTTCAACCCTAACTCTAAATCCGATTTAGCATAAAAAGTGGGTTTTTTTCCATATCATCCTTTTAAGATTGGTTTCGCCTATCCGTACCCCAGCTTAACCACTGAGTTTTTTAAAGTTACCGATTTGAGTTTTACTTAACTAATGCTGATGGCCTAGTGGATCCTTTTCGTTCGAGAAGGTTTGATTCAAGATCTCGATCGTGATATTGATTTTGGTATTTCCTAGCTTTCTTATTCGTACGACCTTAGACCTAATGTTTCTCATCGCTATCTTTTTAAAACCAACGCGGCCAAGAATCACTCAAAGTTATTCAAACTAGAAGGGTATATTCTTTTTCGTGCGTAGGGATTCGAAATCAATGGAGAGGAACCTCCAATTATTTGGGTTACCAAGGGTAGGATTCTTAGGTTTTGTGATCCTTGTCTTTTATCATGTGCTAACCTAGATTATTTTGGGCAAGTGAAAACTTTTCCGAACTCGCCCCTCCCAGCGAGGATACTGCTGATATAGTGAAGCTTGTTTTTTAACTTTATCATGCCAAAATAAGTTTTGCTTTGAAAGCTCCAAGTGTTGAAATAAGCTTTGAAACTCAACAATCGCAATCCATCATGTCTCAAGGTGAGGATCCTGCATAAGTTAATTAGCACGTATAAATGTATCTAAATATGGGACTAACCTGATGTGATCTATGGTAGGATCCAAGGAACCAAGTCTTGATTTCAATATTGACGATGTTGATAGCATCCTCTTCTCTAGATATGTGGTTCTAATAGAAGAGAAACCTGCTTTGGCGGCCTATAAAACCATGACTCAAAGTACCCCATCAGCTCCTCCCAAGCCAAGCTCAAAAAAAGAGAAAGATTTGGGTTTCTTGTGAGGATCTTGATGAGTTGAATCATGAAGTGACCCTGGATAAGTTGAAAGCTACCCTTCGCACAATAAGTTTTTATTCTTTGATCTTGATCTTGATCTTGTTCTTGATCTTTGATTTTACAACCTTACTCCTTCATGCCTTTTTTTTAAAATGTCGTACGGGATGAACCGTCTTTGCTTATGCTATCAAGGGATGGAAAATCATGCTAGAAGGATGGAGAGAGATGTGTTGAGTGGTGAGAAGCTCACCTATGCTGCAAGGAGAAGATGGATCGCTTAACCAAGGAACTTGATTCCATGAAGAAGTAATGTGGATGGCTGGGATCCCTGAATGTTCAAGAGGAAGGAAATTGAGACTCGACATGCTTAAGAGTTGAAGAAGTACATGGCATGTGTTAAAAAGAAGACTGTCATCATCATTGCTCATGTTCGGTTGAAGATGGCTTAGGAGGCTGCTGCTAAAGACCTTGATGTTTCTTTCTAGGATACCAAGTCTTGGGAGAAAACCTTGGTAGCTCTCAAGGGTGAAGGATCCTCGGGTGTGAAGGATCCTGAGGATGAGGATGATGTTTGGGTCAAGGACGGTGAGGATGCCGAAGTGGCAAAGGATGCATCAGATGTAGCTTTGGGTAAGGATAATGAGGGTGGTGATGCAAAAGCCTGAATCCTTTGGTTTAACGTTATTTGATGGTTTTTCCCTGTAGGTATTTAAAAAAATTTCTTTTATGTATGCCCACTTTTGGGCTTTAAGACAATTTTCTTTCTTTCACTTAGGATCCTTGTGTCTTAGGTAGATGGATCCTTCTTTTGGATGAAGTCCAAGTCATCTTTATTAATGTCCAAGGAATTTTAAATATGAATCTTTTGGCCTTAAACCTTTGAATCATTGATATTTATCCATAGGATTACCCTCTGCGTGTTAATATTAAAAATGTGTTCTAATGATCTCTAAGGATGTTTTTTCAAAAATATTTTGGATCAACGATCCTTGGGTAGAGCCCTTAGGGGTTTATATTTTTTT
>NW_027500659.1:0-87796 GCF_021521415.1 Bidens hawaiensis
CCTTCTCTCATTTCATTCCACCTTTATTCCATTACCTCCAACCAAACATACCCTAATGGATTTGAACTTTGGTAATGAGGTTTTGGCAAGTGTTATGACACTTTGGAATAGACAACATTCTGACTACGACATGCATTTCAAAAGGAAAAAATCGGAATTAACTGTACAAATTGAAGTAAAAAATTGAAAACTGAACCATTCCATTTTCTTTTGGTAACACGTTACATTATCATATAGGGTGGTTGAAGGGTTTTAATTGACGAGCATATAGAGGTAGGGTACCAAAAACACCCAAATACTCTTAAGTACCACCTGCGGGTCATAGAGGAGCCTCTCATACACCACCCGCGGGATATATGGATCACCCGCATATCACAATAGAGGAAGAACGTCCTCGTACCACGCGTGGAAGCATCCTGGCACCCTCAGAAGTCATCCGCAGGACAAGACATCTGTCCGCCAAAATGACCGGAAGGCAGTGCCAACGGGACAGCTGTCACCAATTAACAACTTTCCAGAGGAATGTCCACAATTGTTACTTGAAGAATACGTGATTCATTTACCAATGAACAAAGGACACCTGCCAGGTTGTTATAACCGTGCACATGGCCAGAGTGCAATCCGTCCTATCATAAGGTGACGCGTGTCCAGGTTGTTATACCCATGCACATGGGACGTATAGCTCAACCTATCACAGAAGGACACGTGTCCAGGTAGTTATCAAGACCTTCTAGAAGAGGACAACTGGCCCAATCGTCTTCCTGATCCTTCGGCAATAAATACCTCGTCAAACTGCATGAGGTATTCATCCACACATAATCATTCTAACTCACTTATAGTCTGACTACAATCTGTATACTTTCAGTACTTTCTCCTTTATGAACGTTACAGATTCTCACGCCGGAGGGTGGTTACAGGAATACCCCCCCCCCCCCTTTTCCTTCGTGTAACTAGACTCACGGTGTCTGTTTTGCAGGTTCTGGTCATTAGACTTCAGGAAGTTGTGCTCATATTATGTTAGTAATTATTGTAGTTTACCCTGTGGACTCATTGGATCCAGGACCCATACCTGGGGATCGGATCCGTCTTTCTTCATTGGCGCCATCCGTTTTGGTGTTAGAACAGCACAAATTTTTGTTGGTTTTTCGGTTCGTTTAAATTGTGAGTAAACTTCCTGAGGGCCAACGGGAACTCCTGCACTTGCTTCACGTGTGACTAACACTGAAATACCTGAGGGCCTTGCCTCGAGTGTTTTTGCACGTGTGACAGCTCCGGGTTCAAGAACTACCGAGACAACACCAGGTGGTCGTACCCTTGAACTTGTCACCGCACCTACAGGGCAAAGTCCTACCGATTTAGGACATGTGATGGCTCCAGAAGGATCTAATATGGGTGACCTTGGTTGAATTATGAGGGAGACTCACCGAACTCGGTCAGTACTGGATCCAGAAGAATATACCTGTGATTCTGACCTAGCGAGGTCTTACCGTCATAATTCCAGATACGGCGGACTACTGTCCCCGGAAGAATGGTTTCGTGTCCAACAAGATAACTTAAAAGCTGAATATTAGAGTAGAGTGCGGAATGCACATCTTCACACCCGTGCTGTGACTTACGAAGAATCTCCCCAGAGATCTCTTTCTCTTCCCCCAACAGTGAGGAGAAGTCAGATCCACCACAGCCAACAAACAGAACAAGACTTTGTGGAACCACGAATGTTACGCCCTCATCCTCGCATGGACATGCGGATGCCGTCTTACTTTGATGAGTATGACAGTTATGACTCAACGTACCACCCAGGAAACTACAGTTTCTACACGGGTGATAGCTGATTGAGTTCACAGGCAAGAAGCAGTTGTCAGCGAGATGTGATCCGCCACACCGAGTATCATAGTGATGCTGAGAAAGACTTCACCAAACCATACCGTCCGGCAGCCTTCGCTGAGAAGTCAAAATTTATAGCAAGCATTGCGACAGCACCTTTCCTTCTCAATGCTAAGATACCTACAACGATAGGAAAATACAATGGCATACTGATCCAAGTGATCATCTCCAAAATTTTGTGGTGGCAGGTGGTGTGATTGGATGGACGCTCCCTTATTGGTGTCATATGTTCGCATTGACACTAACAGGGGCAGCAAGGGAATGGTTCGAAAAGTTACCTGACGGTCAAATTTCTAGTTGGGACGACCTAGTGAAAAAGTTCTCACAACAGTTCAGCCAACAAAAGAAACACACGCGTGACCAGTCAGAGATTCTGGATGTTATCTGCCGGGATAACGAATCCATAGAAGATTTTATCACCAGGTTCAATGACGAAACTTTGAACATTGGTGGGATCAGCAAAGACATGCTCCGCGGTTCCTTCCGCAAAAATGTCAGGTGTGATGAGTTGATCCGCACGCTCACTAGTAGGGATGGAATTCCGAAAGAATGGTACGATATCATGACTGCAGCAAAGTTGTTTGCCAACACTGAAAAAATATTAGGAAATAATAATTCAAAACAAAAGCCCAAAGTTGAATTTTAAACTCCGAGACCCAATAAACAAGCAAAGGGACCAATTTGGTCAAGACTTCAGCCAAATACGGAGGCATCAAAGCCATTTGATGCAAGGTCTCTCATTGGCAACAAGAACAAAGGAGGACCCTCATTTCGAGGTCCTAACAGGTGGACCCCTCTTTCAAAGACTCCCACAGAAATACTCACTACTGAGAATGTGAATTTCCGGAAACCACAGCCACTCACGAGAAGATCATTTCTCGACACCAAAAAACATTGTTCGTTTCATAATGACATCGGTCATAACACGAACGAGTGTAATGCTTTAAAGGGCGAAATTGAGGCGGCTATAAAATCCAGGAAACTTGCACATTTGGTGAAAGATGGAAAAGCTGGGACTTGTAAAGCTCCCGTGCGGGAGAACCAGGGCCCATCCAAGAAACAAGTCAAGGACTTAAACATTCACATGATTCAAGGCGGACGAAAGGTTGAAGAAAAAAGACGGGAGTACGATGAAGAAGAGTGGAAGAATGAGCCAGTGATCTTTCCACGAATCAAGGGAGGTCCCAATAACAATAACCCCTTGATTATTACTGCCATTTTTGGCCATTATCGTTCCCAATACGTCTTCTTCGTCACCGGTAGTACATCGGATATCATGTACGAACAGTGCTTTGAGCAACTTGATGAAGAGGACAAGAAGAGACTGAAACCTATCAATGCTCCTGTGTTAGGGTTTGGAGGATAAATAATGCATCCGCGAGGGGTGATTTCTTTCCCAATCACCCTGAACGATGGAGTTCATTCAACGACCGAAGAGGTCGAATTTTTAGTTTTGCCAGCAACGTCGAAGCATGACATCATCTTAGGACGAGAAGCAGTCGGTGACTTCAATGCTCATCCATCCACGGCTCATGGTGCGGTTGGGGTTCCAACCTGCACAGGTGTAGCAATAATTCACGTCAATCGACATTGCTTTGCAACAGAAAGCTCAAAACCCAGCAAGATTCCAAAACAATCTCTGAGGACTGAACCAGAAAAATAGGTTTTGAACAAGAAGTTTCCTTGTCAAACTATAACAATAGGACCTGCTATTTCTAAAATAGTGAGGAATTTTTTGAAACAGTTGTTATCAAAGAACATAGATGTCTTCGCATGGCAACCCACGGACATGACGGGTGTCCCGTGGAGCATTGCGGAGCACAAGTTGAGGGTAAATCCTATGTTTACACCGATTGTCCAGAAACAACATAAGATGGGTACGGAACAAACAAAAGCAATGAATGAGCAAGTTCAGGACCTCTTACAGGCTGGAATCATTCGACCAATCCAATATCAGACTTGGGTCGCCAATCCAGTTATCGTTCCCAAAAGTAACGGGACATGGTGGATGTGTATAGATTTCAAGGATCTGAACAAGGCGTATCCCAAAGACTGTTATCCGCTACGAGAAATATATCTTAAGGTTGATGCTATGGCACCATTCAAGTTCAAATGCTTCTTAGATGCCTACAAAGGCTATCATCAAATCCGCATGACCGCGGGTGATGAGGATAAAACAGCTTTTCGTACCGATCAAGGCACTTTTTGCTACCAAATGATGCCTTTCGGATTAAAGAATGCGGGAGCCACGTATCAACGGTTGATGGACATAGCGTTTAAAAGTCAGATTGGTCGAAATTTGGAGGTTTATATGGACGATCTTGTGATCAAGAGTGTTGAGGAAGACCAAATGTTGAGGGACATCGAAGAGATATTCGAAACCCTAAGAAGTATCAATATGAAGCTGAATCCAGCAAAGTGCTCGTTTGGGATGGAAGAAGGGAAGTTTCCTGGAGTAATCGTTACGGATGCGGGCTTTAAAGCTAATCCGGATAAAGTTCAAGCTATAGCCCGCATGCCCTCCCTTTCCTCCCTCAAGGAAGTTCAGACACTCAATGGTCACTTGGTTGCTCTGAATCGATTTATGGCGAATCACCCAGCCAAATCTTATCCTTTTGTTTCAACACTACGGAATTGCCTCAAAAAAGCACAATTCAAATGGACCGCGGAAGCGGAACAAGCTTTTTTGGAGGTTAAACAATGTTTGATGGAACTGCCCACGTTGACAGCACCATATGCAGGGGAACCTTTAACGATGTGTTTGTCAGCGTCAACATTGCTATCGGAGCTGTTCTCCTTACAGATAGGAAAAACGTTCAAACACCAATCTACTACGTCAGCAGAACATTGTCAGACCCGGAGACAAGATATTCAATGTTGGAAAAACTCATATTAGCATTGGTCTATGCTGCCCGACGCCTCCGCGGGTACTTTCAGGGCATCCCATCAACGTTTTGACCGGATACAAGCTCAAGAATGTTCTCAGTAAGCCAGAATTTTCCGGACGATTGGAAAAGTGGGCCATCGAGCTAGGTGAACATGCGATAGAATATAAAACTAGGCCAGCAATTAAGGGACAGGTGTTGGTGGACTTATCACCGAAGTCCCGCAACACAAAGAGAAGGAATGTTTGATTGAGCAACAACCCCAAGCACCTCCTGAACTAGGACAGATTTGGTCTTTGTTCACGGATGGGGCTTCAAGCAGTGAGGGATCTGGCGCAGGCCTTAGGCTAGTCAATCCCGAAGGCATGAATTCACATACGCCATAAAGTTAGACTTCAAGAGCACTAACAACGAGGCGGAGTATGAAGCCTTCCTGGCAGGTTTACGAATAGCCAAAAAGCTTGGGGTTAAACATTTGGAAGCTTGCGTGGATTCCATGTTGATTGCGGGACAGATCAACGGATCATATGAAGCAAAGAATGACATAATGGCTTCATATGTGTCACAGTCAAAAGATTTGATGCTTCAGTTCTTCTCATGCAAGGTCATTCACATAAAAAGAAGCGAGAACAAATCAGCAGATGCTCTTAGCAAATTGGCTTCCACGAACTTTGAACACTTTGCTAAGGACATCCGCATCGAAATATTGGATCGCCCGTCTGTTCCACAACACCAATTTTGGTGATTCAAGCGGGGTGGGAATCCTGGATGACACCCGTTATAGCATACTTGTCATCCGGAGCTCTCCCGGAAAGAAAAATCCGGGGCCCGGAAGATAAACCACAAAGCCATAAACTATCAGACGCATGACGGTATTTTATACCGACATTCCTTCCTCGGACCATTACTTCGATGTGTGGATGCCGAGCACGCGAACTATTTAATCAGAGAGGTTCATAAAGGCATCTGTGGTCTTCACGCTGGCCCGTGCATGGTCGTAGCGAAATTGATGAATGCTGGATACTATTGGCCGGGGATGCATTTGGACGATGTGCATGAAATCAGAAAGTGTGATTCGTCGCAACGTTATGCTCTAAACACTCTACGACCAAAGAACGAGCTCGTTCCAGTCACTTCAGCTTGGCCGTTCCAGAAATGGGCTATCGACATAATGGGACCTTTCCCTGAAGCCCCTGGACGTGTCAAATTCGTAATAGTAGCCATCGACTACTTCACGAAGTGGGTTGAAGCCAAACCAGTTGCTTCCATAACAGCAACAAGTGTTAAGAAATTCCTATGGGAATTCATCATATGCCGGTTTGGCCTACCTCTTGAACTCGTTAGTGACAATGGAACTCAGTTCACGGACAATGGGCTACAGGAATTGTTGAAAGAATTACAGATTTCTCAAATTTTCACATCCGTAGCCCACCCGCAAGCAAATGGTCAGGTTGAGAGAACCAACCGGACCATCAAGGAAGGAATCAAAGCAAGGTTAGGGACTAAACGAACGGGTTGGGTTGACGAATTGCCCCATGTACTATGGGCCTTCCGCACCCAAAAAAATTCCTGTAATTCTAAGACCCCCTTTAATTTAACCTACGCCACAGAGGCCATGATTCCGGCCGAGATTAGGATTCCATCCGCAAGAGTTCTATCGATTGATAATAATGATCATGAACTCCGGATGAATCTTGACCTCCTCGAAGAGAGGAGAGAACTATCATCGATCAGCGAGCACAATTACAAACACCAGCTGCAAAAGTACTGTAACTCACGGATCCAAAGTTTGATGCGGGAGACTTTGTCTTCCGCAACAATGAAGCCTCCGGGCAAGAGCCTCCAGGCAAGTTGGCCCCAACTTGGGAAGGACCTTATAGAATCAGAAAGTTTATTTAAAGGTGCCTACAAGTTAGAAAAGTTGGATGGGACTGAGATCCCTAGAACCTGAAACGGGGCCCAACTAAATAAATGTTACATGTAGTATGTTTTTCTTTTTTGGCATGCGTGCCTAATTAGATAGTCACAAAATATGTACTTTCATTTTTTGTAATTCGGCTTATACCTCATCTATGGAAATTTCATTTCACTCATGAATTGTTATGTAATCCTTTATTGACATATAAAGAATATCCTACAAACACTTATATTATGAAAAATAAACAAAGTGTATCGGATGCAAAAAGAAACTTCTTTATTCACGCAAAAGAGATTACATCAAAGAGATCTAAATTATATGAAAAAGGAAAAATATATCTATGACGCGACATCATTATGTCCCGCGTCCTTGCCTTCCGCATCATCAGCATCTTCTTCATCTTCTTCACCAAGGTCAAGAAGGACTTTTAATTGCTCGATGCTGTCCTCCTTATCTGCAAGATCAGATATCTGCTCCGCCAAAGAAAATTTCAAAGAATCAATATCCTTTGTCTTTTGGATAAGGACGGCAGTGGTATCTTGGCCAGCCAAAATATACTCTTCGGGAAGCTTGGAAGTTGAACCAAACTTATAGCCTTCCTGGAAGCCTAGCTGGCGGCCAGCTTGCTTAGAAGCTTTGAGGAGGACAGCAACGCAGTTCCCAAGTTCATCACTCGCTCGGACATCAGCGATGACCTGTTGGAATAACTATACATAAGTAATTTCAAACACTTAGGTTATTTACAATGAAGAAAGGATTTTTACCTTGGGAATTCCCTCCGCTAGCAGCCATTTTTTGTCCGCCTTGGACCGGACGAGCTCTATTTTATGGCCGGCACATTCCAAGGCCTGTCCTCGGCTCTTAGCAGCAAGGTCAGCCAAGCGCTTATCCTTTGCTGCCGATTCAGCCTGGAGAGTACTCATTAATTCGGCTTGTTCGTCCAGTTGTTTTTGGAGAACAGCCTTGGCTTCCTCGGCGGAAGAACGAGTAGCCCTCTCAGCTTCCAGCCCTTAGTGGCTCTCTCTAGCCTCGTTCAAAGCCTTAAGAGCTTCCTCCTTGGCATCGGATGCAGAGGCCGCCAGCTCATCCCATTCCTCGTTCATCGCTAACCAGTCTCGAGTTATTCCTGACTGGTGGAAATAGTAAACCAAGTGATAAGAGTTTGAATTTAACAACTCTTGGCGGATACTACGACGACGGCGCTCCTTCTCAGCAGGAGAAAGACTCTCCTACAAATACTCAAAGCATAGTCCATGTCACGGAACTTTGAATCTCGGCGTAAAGACCAACGTGGACGATGCGGAGTTGGGTCCTCCTCCTGAGGAGCCGGAGAGGTTCAGGGACCAAGAGCAAACATGCTCACACCTCCTTGGTCCCTAAAATGGTGAACGTTGAAGGAAGGTGACATGTTGATATGATCAGCATCATCATTCTTCAAAGGAGAATCGTCTGCCACAACGATTGGTTCCTTGCCGGTGTTAGGAGGCGGAGATGGTGGCGGCGGAAGAGGAGTCAAACTCTTTAAGCCTGAAGCACCTTCAGTAAGGTCATCCAGGTCCACTGAATAACGTTAACAGTTGGTGAAAAATTTATTTAACTCATAACAGTTAAGAAATGTAAGAAATATTCGACTTACCCAAGGAAGTGTCTTCCGCGTCAAGTTGATTCAGACGTGCTTCCAAGGCAGCAGACATCGCCTTTTTGGATTTCTTCTTCGGAGCAGCCTTGGCTGGGTTAACCTTAAGCTTACCAGCCACTTTGGAGGCACCCGCACCACCAGCTTGATGAATATCCTCTGGGATGACATCATCATACGTGTTGCCTTCCGCAGCAGTGTTAGCATCGTATTGACCCATTGCCTGGCTGGTAGTGGCTCTTAGGTGGGTAAGACCTGCAGTTGAGTCCACAGCGTTAATAGCATCAACTGGAAAATTTCCTTCGCAAAATGACGACTCTTCGCTGGACGAAAAGAGTACAATCACTCCACTAGAAGTAATAGAAGTCACAAGTCGGGGTTGTAGAATGCCCTTACCTTTCTGAATGGACTCCTGAACATAGTCCTCACCTTTGGCGTACATCGCCTCGAAAACCACTGGTTCCGAGCGAAGTGCAGAAGGAAACAGGAAGTTAGAACTTGTGCGTTCTAAAAAAGGCACATCCCTTGGATCAATTGGGCGGCGCACCATCATTCCCCCTTCCTGGTCCAACAGAGTATCGAAGGCGGAACCCTCACCTGCACAAATAATGATAAAAGTCAGAGATCAGACATCCGATTAATGGAAGAGTGAGAGTGTTATCAGACTTACTCTTGTCAGTTCTCTCGTAATAAGGCTCTAATTTAGGGAATGGCCACAAGCGACTCATCTTCGCACACACCATCGCCCCCTCATGGATAGGGCGCATGGGAGTTGGCGTGGTGGTCAGAGTCGTGAACCAGGGAAAGGCCTCATGAGCAGAAGCCAGAACCACTGACATGGCTTCCTCAGCTTTGCGGTAAGTCATCGGGAAAGGGATAACATCCTCCCTGATCCAGAAAAATTTAGGCTTCCAGCCATGAAGGCTACGGATCCATTCCGTACCTATGTCGTTCTTCAGAACGGAAGCAAAACTATATCATCCATCGCGGAAGGTAATTTTGTAGAACACGACAAACATGCCGACAGATGGTTCGAAATTTTGAGCTTGACAACAAAATTCGAAGTGTCGAATCCTCAACATCCCGAAAGGATGGATCTGAGATATATGAACCCCATAGGTTGTCATGATCGAACGGACGAACTTAGTTATCGGGATCCGGAAGTTTCTTGTTGTAAAATGGTCTATGTATAGAGCCATCTTCTTCAGCGGTGGACTGGTAGCAACAGAACCCTTCGCTGGACGTTCTGGTTCCCATTCAGAAGCCAGACCATATATGTTAACAACGTCATCAAAATCCTTCTGCTTAAGGTTTACAATGACGTCACGAATGGTAGGGGTACCTTTTTTCTCTCCAGCCATTTAAGTAAGAAGAATAAGAAGGAAATCTCAGAGTTTTAAGGTTTGAATGTCTGAAAGAAGAAGATTTTGAAAATAATGAGAGTTAAATGGAGCCAAGAATGGCCTATTTATAGTCATCGCAATTAATGCGACTGATGGAGTGCTAGAGGAGAGAGAAATCGCGGACCGCCAGATGACTTACACGTCAGGCGGGAGATTCAAGAAAGCGCAAACAGGTTGTCAAGGGCGTCATACACGTCTTGTCAGTTGCCTCTAAGAAGTTTCTCTTTCTACCACGTCATCATGAGTATCCAACTTGCAAAAGTTTCAAATTTCAAAAATATCTTCTAAGGATATTTTCTTCAAACATTTGAATATTCACAAAAGATAAAAAAAAAGTTCATTACCATTTAATATTCAAAAGATGGTTACAAAATAGATGGAAGAACAATTACAAAGCTTAAAAATCTAGCCTACCCTAGTCTACATATTTAAGCTGCTGAATCTTCCGGAGCCTTCGGTGAAGTGTCCTCAGAAGAATCGTCCTCGGACTCATCACCTAGATAGCTCTATAACTGCTGCACACCAACGACGGAAGCAAGCTCCAGAAGCATATTCTGGAACGGGAAGACCAGGTCATCATGTTCTTTAATCCATATGTCGCGTTCCTGCTTGACATCAAGGTCATGAAGAGGATGATCCTTAAACGTGCGATTACTCGGAGCATAGGCCACCCCTTCATGAAAACCTCTCACACGTCCAAGCGAGGAGGAGGCGGCCATCAGATTGGCAAAGCTGTCAATCAACTCCGTACTTCCCTTGATGTGACGGACGACCTGTCAAAATAAAAACATAAGTCTTTAGTATCAACATGCGAGATGGAAAATGAGCATTAAAGTAGGAAAAACTTACAGCATCAAATCCCCGAGCGAGGAACCATTGACAATCTCGTTCCGCACGTTCGGCTCGCATCCGGAGCTCTTGAGATTCTGTAGTCGCTTCCTCGCGAGCTTGCAGGAGGGAGTCATAAGCAGCTTGAATCTCAGCAGCACTTTTGTCCCTAAGCTCAACTTGCTCCCTCTGCAGCTTTAGCTCCGCCTCAAGCTCTTGAATTCGAATACCTTGAAGGGTCACTTTATTTTCCAAAGCTGAGTTTGTTTCTTGAGCCCGGGCAAAATCATCTTTTTCTTTCTGATCCTTTGCCCGGGCAGCCTCAAGAAGGAAGTTCTGTTTTTCGCAGGCCTCCTTCCATTGGCAAGAAGCGGTAGCATTCCGATCCTGCTCACCCCTATGGGCGATCTCGGCATCCGCCTGCTTCCACTTAGCAGTATTGGCCGCTACCCGGTGCTCCTCAGCTTCTTTTTTCGCAGCCTCAGCGGCCCGATAAGCTTCACCCAGCTTCCCGCCCATAGAGCGCCATTCGCGCAAGATTTCCTGGCTACAGGCTAAAGAATTAGCCAAGGAAAATGAAAGATCAGTGTGGAGTTCATGGCGGGAGCGGTCACGCTAATATGCCATTTCAGCTTGTTGGTGCATAGATGTCAGTAGTTCATATGTCTAAAGTCTGTAATCGAGTCTGTAATATTGTTTATGTAATTGTTTGTGTAACAGCGAAGTTGTTGACAAGTTCGCTTAGGCGAACTTGTTAACCAAGCGAAGTTGTTGACAAGTTCGCCTAGGCGAACTTGTTCAACGAGCGAAGTTATTGACAACTTCGCCTGAGGCGAAGTTGTCGTGTATTTAAATAGTTTACGGGTTTACTGTTTAAGTGTGATCGAGAATCAATCAGTTGGTCAGTTAGTGTTTTGGTTGATCGAGTTCAGTGTACGTGAGTCTATTGACGTGAGTCTGTAAGTAACACGATTCGAGTTATCAATATAACGTGAGTTTTGTTCGTATCGTGTGTACGTGTGTTTGTGTGATTATATTCTACGTCCGTAACGATCTACACAGGGATTCCGCACCTGTGTATATCGGGATATCTCGTGTGATCCGTCCAGGGAACCTACAATTGGTATCAGAGCATTTGCTCGATTGTGTGGTTCGGGATATTCACGCGGGTGTAGAATTCGTTCCATTTCGGGTATTACCGGGACGAGTTTTTGGTGTTGTTGCTCATTCTAGCCTCCTACCAGTGTGTTCAAGCCTTCAAACCGTCAAAATCGTCGTTAAAATCCGTTTTTCAGATCTGCAGAAAGTTTCAGTTCGTCAGGCGAAGTTGCTGTTCATCAGGCGAAGTTGCCGTCAGGATTCGTAGGGTTTCAGCGAAGATATAAGGAGAAGCGAAGTTATTCACAACTTCGCCTACCTCCTCAACTTCGCCTAACTCAGCGAAGTTCTTCTCAAGTTCGCCTAGTTCAGCGAAGTTCTCTTCAAGTTCGCTTACTTTCTAAGTTCGCTTATCCTAAGCGAAGTTATTCTCAACTTCGCCCAGTTACGCGAATTTAAGAAGGATCCAGCGAAGTTATTACTTAAGCGAAGTTATACTTAACTTCGCCTACAGTACTGTTTCGAAGAAATTTTTCTAACTTCGCCCATTTCAGAATTTTTCGGGTTTCTTAGTCTTCAAGAAGGATGTCGTCAATCAATATTTCAGAGCTTGTCAAGATGGAAGTTGAAGCGGGGTCAGCTACAAAGGCCCCAAGGCTGCTGAAGGGAACCGACTTTGTTGCGTGGAAGGATCGGTTCATACAGTATGTTAAGTACCAGGATGCAAAAATGTGGGTATGCATCCAAGATGGATATATTCCACCGATCATGGAGTATGAGGGTCGAGACCAAATCAAGAAATACAGTAAAATGGAAGAAGATGAGAAGAAGATGTATGAAGCCGAAAGCAAGGCTCATGCTGCAATCACAATGGCTCTTCCACAGGAGATCCTCCATACATTCAGAAAGTATACATCAGCTAGAGAGTTTTGGGAAGCTCTTGAGAGCAGATTCGAAGGAAATGTAGGCATTCGGGCCTCAAAGATAAAGCTGCTGAAAACTCAATTTTCAGTCTTTAAGTACTTAAAGAACGAATCTCTTGATGATATTATCACTCGATATTATCATCTCATGACTGAATTGAGTAACTACTCCATTTCCTACAGAGAAGAAGAGATTGTAGAAAAACTTCTCGATGCTCTCCCACCAAAATGGGAGATGTATACGGTACTGATGAGGGAAGACAAGGACTTCTCTACTTATGATCTTGAAACTGCGGTCAACAAGCTCAGAACTTTTGAGCTTAATATGGTAAGAAAGGAGACATCTATGGATCAGGTTCAAGATCCGAGCATGTACGGTGCTAAAGTGAACTCCAATACAAGTTCAAAGACTGACTCTGCCGCCTACTACTCGAAAGGTGAGTCGGGTGCCAATTCTTCACAGGAGGGGCATGTGTCAGTAAACACAAATGGGGATGTTTGCTTTGTTGCGGGTGGATCAAGTGGTACTCAGCAGACAGCAAGCCAGAGTAGTGGATCTTCAAGTTCCTCAAGCAATAATTACTCAAAGATGCCGATGAGCGTCAAATCTGCTGAAGAGCAGTTTGGCCTCTATGCTTCGTTTATTGCTTCTTATGAAAACTACATTCAAGGAAAGGTGGTTGATCCAGCAATGCTAGATGAAGACTACGACCAGATCGATGCTGATGATCTGGAGGAGATGGATTTACAATGGCAGATGGCCATGATAGTGAGGAGAGTGAAGAAGTTCATGAGAAAAACGGGGAGAAAGTTTGTTGGTGGCAGGCCAGGGTTCGACAAATCTAAGGTGAGGTGCTATAACTGTCAACAAAACGGGCACTTTGCAAAAGATTGCAGAAATGAGAGAGTTGAACGTGGTCAGGGCCGGTCTGCACAGCACACTGGGAATAATAAGGAAATCAATGCTATGTTGTCCAGAGAAGCAGGAGAATACAACTGGAACCTGCATTTGAATGAAACTGGTGAACAGGCAAATATGGCTAAGGTTGAGAGTGAAGAACGTGAGAAGACTACCGGAGAAGAGAAAGCTACCGGTAAGGAAAAAGCTTTCATGGCAGATAACGAGGATCAACGCTCCGAGGTAAGTTCTAAATCTATTTGTACTAAATGTGAGAATTTGTCTGAGCAACTTGCTACCATAACTGATCAGTATGTTCGTTTAGATGCTGAATTTAAAACTCTTAAAGAAGATCATCACTTCACAAAAGCAAGAGAAAACAGTTACAAAGTTAAAATTAAAGCATGTGAAAAAGATGTTAAAAGCTTAAAAACTAAGCTTGCTGAAAAAATTGAAGTAATTGATCTAAGTTATGAGGTTTTAGAAGAAAAGACTAAACTGATTGCTGAACGAGAAAAGCAGATTGCTGACCACCAGGTGAAAGTGGTGGAACTGAACCGAAAACTAGAACAGTTCAGAAATTCCTCAACTATTCTTGATCACCTTGTCAGTGATCAAGGTACCTCTACAAAGAGAGGAGGAATTGGTTATCACGAGGTTCCACCACCGTATAACCACAATTACACTTTTAACCCTAGTGTTCAGAAATCTGTTGATTTTGAAGTTCCTCAGACAGTTCCTATCAAGGTTACAAGTTCAGAACCAAGTGTTAGTAGTGGCGAAACGAGTTCGCCTGTTTCAAGTGTAAATATTTCTGTTACGAGTCCAGTCTCATCGGATTCGGATAAGTTGTCCGAATCGGGTAAGACAAAAGAGAAGGTAGTGTTACCCACTGGTGGAGAAAAAGATAAAACTTCTAAAAAGAGTAATCCACTCAACCCATACGTCCCACCTTATGTGAGACGAACGGCCGGTAACACTGCCTCGACATCCAAAACAACCTTTGAAAAGAAAATGGAATATAGGTATTGTTTTAGATGTAATAAGTTAGGACATCTTGTTGCAGATTGTCCTTTGACGCTTAAATTCAGAGGCGTGAGGCCTATTAAAACTGAGCATAAGTCTACTAGTAATTTTAATACTGTTAAAAATGAATATCCTTCAAAGTTTCAAAATGTAACTAATTCAGGTTTTCACAGAAACAAACCTCAGTTTTACAATTCTAATCACCAAACCGTAAGATACTATACTTTCAATACACATAGGTTTGGAAGGCCTCACACTCAATTTCCAAGGAGATTTCCTAACAGGACTGACAGGAATTATCCAAATGCTAACTTTGGAAAGCAGAAGTACGGGATGTATAGATCCAAGACCAATTGGTCTTGGGTCCCTAGATTCTAATCATTTGCTTTATTGTGCAGGAACAGTTGAACAGGGCTGCCCACAGTCTTTGGATTGTAGATAGCGGCTGTTCCTGGCACATGACGGGTAACAAATATTTGTTACACGACTTAAAACCTGTTCAGGGAGCGAGAGTTAGTTTTGCTGGTGAAAGTGGAGGAAGAATTACGGGAAAAGGAACGGTGTCCAATGGGAAGATGACACTTGAGAATGTGAATTTTGTGGAAGAGTTGAAGCACAATCTGCTGAGTGTCTCGCAGATTTGTGATAAGGAGTATACTGTTCACTTCACGAAGAATGAGGCGATCGTGTTGAAGCCTGGTTTTCAGATACCAGAAGAGTGGATAGTGATGACAGCTCCACGTGATACAAATACGTATGTGATGGATATGAGGTCTACTGAAATGGCCTTGGGAGAATCATGTTTAATGACAAAAGCAAGCGAATCAGAATCCGAACTATGGCACAGGAGAATGGGGCACATTCATCTTCGGAAGATGAACCACATTGTCAAAAATGGGCTTGTGATGGGCGTTCCCTTGAAAAGTTTTAACTTTGAAGACAAATGTATTGCATGCAAGAAGGGAAAGCAACACAAGAAATCCCATCTCACCAAGAAGGTCAACTCAATTGCCAGTACTCTAGAACTGCTTCACATGGATCTCTTCGGTCCCGTGAATGTAAAAAGTCTAGGAGGTACTTCTTACTGCTTGGTGATCACTGATGACTACTCGCGATATTCGTGGGTATATTTTCTGAAATCGAAAGATGAGACGGCTCAAATGGTGAAGAGTTTGATTACTAAAGTTGAGAACGTCATGAGTAAAACAGTTAAGTTCATCAGAAGTGACAATGGGACGGAGTTCAAGAACTTTGAAATGGAGATCTTCTGTCTTCATAAAGGAATTGAACATCAATACAGCGCTCCGTATACTCCGCAACAGAATGGAGTGGCTGAAAGGAAGAACCGAACTTTAATTGAATGAGCCAGGACTATGCTGGCAGATTCGAAGCTTCCTGTGATGTTCTGGGCTGAGGCAGTTGCTACAGCCTGCTATGTTCTGAATAGAGTGTTAACCGTTAAGAGACTTGGTAAAACTTGCTACGAGCTTATGCATGGAAGGAAGCCCAACTTGAGTGGTCTTGAACCATTCGGATCCCCTTGTTCGATCTTGAAGACAAACTCGAAATTTGGTGAAGTAGCCGATGAAGGAATCTTAGTCAGTTATGTTGTTGGTACACCCAACAGACGTGTCTTCGATACTTCGACTTGCAAAGTGGAGGTGGTGTGTAACACTGACATCACAAGTTACCAACCGCCAAAACCTAGCAATGGACCTGCTGAGCTTTTCGACTATGTTAAGCTTTTTAAGTCGTTTAACGTACCGGATTTGGAGATTTCTGAAGAAGAAGAATGAGCTGCGACGAAGATGATACTCGATGAGGAAGAAAATCTATTGCAAAGACAGCTGATTGAAAAATGTCAACCTTCCTCATCAAACACTATGGGTACCCCTGCTGCCTCAACTGAAGAAGAATTTATCAATCCTTTTCACTCTCAGCATGAAACAACCATTGATGAGATCTCTTCTAATTTGGAAGATAATTTGCATGTCGGTTCTGTTCCGACCACGAGAATTCATAAAAATCACCCTTTGGATAATGTGATTGGTGATCTGTCCTCAGGTGTACAAACGAGAAGCAACTTGAATGAACACACCTGTGTTTATACAAGCATTAAGGAGACAGGAATAATCGATGAATGCCTGTATACCTGCTTTATAAGCCATATTGAACCGAAAAATTATCAAATGGCTTTAAAGGACAGCTCGTGGGTCGAAGCCATGCAAGAAGAGTTGGCTTAATTCGAGAAGATGGAAGTTTGGACTTTGGTTGAAAAACCAAAGAATGTGCATGCGATAGGCACAAAATGGGTGTTCAAGTGCAAGAGAGATGATAAGGGAATCATTATAAGAAACAAGGCGAGGCTTGTCGTGAAAGGTTTTAATCAACAAGAGGGGATTGATTATAACGAAGTGTTCGCTCCTGTCGCCAGATTGGAAGCCATAAGATTGTTCTTGGCGTTTGCTGCTCATGAAAAGATGAAGGTGTTTCAGCTAGATGTGAAGAGTGTGTTTTTAAATGGGATAGTTGATGAGGTTGTGTATGTTGAGCAACCTCCGGGTTTTCCTGACCCAGACTATCCAGATCACGTGTACAGGTTGAGCAAGGCGTTGTATGGATTACATCAGGCACCTCGTGCCTGGTATGCAACTTTATCGGATTACTTGCTCGAGAATGGTTTTGAAAGAGGGAAAATTGATCGCACGTTGTTCTTCAAAAGAGATGGAAGTGACATCCTGCTGGTACAAGTCTACGTGGACGACATTATATTTGCTGCATCAAAAGTCTCCATGTGTCAGGAGTTTGAAGCTGTCATGAAGAAAAGGTTTGAAATGAGTGCTATGGGTGAACTAACTTTCTTTCTAGGATTGCAGGTTGATCAAAGGAAGGACGGGATGTTCATTCATCAAACGAAGTATGTTCATGATGTGCTCAAGCGCTTCAAGATGGAGGACAGTTCTCCATATGATACTCCAATCTGCGTCAATCACAAATTGGGTGCTGAAGTAGACGGTGATGCAGATGTGGACCCAACTCAATATCGGGCGATAATAGGTTCTTTAATGTACTTAACTGCATCTAGGCCTGATATAATGTTTGTGCACGTTTTCAGGCAAATCCAAAAGAATCTCATTTGAAAGGTGCAAAAAGGATACTGCGGTATCTCAAGGGCAAGCCGAAGCTGGGGTTGTGGTACCCGAGAGGAGGTGACTTGGAGCTGGTCGCTTACACAGACTCTGATTATGGAGGGTGCAATCAGAGTCGGAAGTCAACAACTGGAGGTTGTCAGTTTCTTGGTGGCAGATTGGTGTCGTGGCAATGCAAGAAGCAGACTTCAGTCGCAATCTCAACCTGTGAGGCAGAATACATGGCTGCATCCAACTGCTGCTCTCAGGTTCTTTGGATACAACAACAGCTGCGCGACTATGGTCTGAATTTCTTACTTACTCCTATTTGCATTGATAACACAGCTGCTATCTCAGTAACTAACAATCCCGTGAAACATAGTAAGACTTAACGCATTGACATACGTCATCATTTCATATGGGATTGTGCTGAGAAGAAACTGATAATTCTTGAAAAGGTGGATAGGCTTGATAATTTCGCTGATTTATACACTAAAGCGTTTGACAAATCCAGATTTCAAAACCTTATTGAACTGAATGGGATGATCAATCCCGAGTAACCATGCTTTTCTTTTGTTAAAAAAAAAAACGTCACTAATCGCTTAATAATATGTCGGTTACATTAGTTTGAAGGACATGTCTTCGGATATGTTTTGGTCCTCATTTTCTACTCGTAGATTTTGAGGATAGCCATTAACCAGATTACTGATAGTGACCGGGGCGGTTTATGATGAGTTTTTCTTTCTTTCGCTTAAAATTAGTCGATCATACTTAGTTAGAAGGACACATACTAGTATGTGGTCGGTCCAGCTGATCCATTGGATCTTCGGGATAGCCGTTTACCTGAATACTTTGTTTTGGTCGGGGCGATTTTTGTTTAAATTTTGCCGAGGGAAATGAAATTACTTTTCAAGTCTGTTACTTCGTAAGAAGTTCGTTAGCTATGTTAAACGGAAAATCGATCCAACCTTGGAAAATGATAGATATACTAATTTTGTGTGCTTAACTAGTGAAGTTATTAGGCTTAAAAGGCTTTAGAACAATCATTGTATGTCATGGTAACTTTTTATGGTGCGTAAAAGTGGACGTGATACAAACTAATTTTACTTGATTTTACGTGGAAACTACTTAAGAGTTTTGCGTGTCTTCATATATATCTTTTCGAATGATAGGCAGAAAAGCGATTACCCAGTCATACACGAGCCCATGTGTGTTCTGATTCCCGTGAAGATAGCGTCTCAAAATACTGCAGTGATCCAGATTCGGGACTTGCAGTTAATTTCTACTTTGAAGTATATGTTGTTCATAAAAAAAAAAAAAAAAAAAAAAAAAAAAAAAAATATTTGAAGTTATTGAAACATATTAGTGATGATAAAATCAAGACTTCTCTATCTTAGAGTAAGAAGAAGAACGGGAACCAGAAGAAGAGTACTTACATGTTTAATCAGACGCTATGGGTCGAAGTCAATTCGGGGTGACTTGGGGAAAGCCAAATACGCTTTGTGGATAGATAGGAGGCATCAATATTTCTGAGCTGTTGCCCACTTAAATTTTAAGGATTAATTGAACCTAACTCGTATCACAGAAACGATGAAAACCATCTTAAGTATATTACCTGCTTACAACTTGTCTCTATATGTCATAATACAGCTAAACACGGATCTATGTGACAGTCACGTAGTTAGTATGATTCCTGTTCGGATCTTTTCTAAAACGTAGCAGTCCCTATCGAGACTGAAATTTGATCCCTTATACTTTATATTTTTACGTTTTTGTACTTAGATAATTTTATGTCTTTTTAACTGGTTACTTAGAATTGATCATGTTATTTATTTCTTCTAGGAAAGTTTTATAACTTAATTGGAAAATTGTTAAAATTATAAGGTTTGATTTTGTAAATATATAGGCGATGTTGTTGAACAGGCGAAGTTGTGAATAACTTCGCCTAGGCGAAGTTATCTGTAACTTCGCCTGTACAACAGATCCCCTATATAAGGGATATTTTTGTCAAAACTGTTCATTATTCATATTAACAGCGAACTTATACTCAATATTCTCAGCGAACTTATCGATCATCCGATCTTTGTTCTTTTTTCCAGATTCCTCAATCATTCAAAGGTTCGCGATCTCGTTTAATCATAGATTACAAGTACTTTCATGCTAATCAAGGGTCGTTTGGACCGATTTCGAAACCCTTAGACCATCGGGTTTTTAAAACCGATTTTTGAAACTTGTTGTTACGTGTTCATAACCATACTAATCATCAACATGTCCTTAAAACTTGTTGGTTAAGAGTTCTTAATCGTCTAAACTATCCGAATCATCAACTGCACGTTGTTCCATGAATCTCTCTGTCGCCGATTCAGATTCAGGCGAAGTTAGGGTTTAGGCGAAGTTATCCGTAACTTCGCCTGGAGCTTAAGTTCGCCTGAGGCGAAGTTATCCGTAACTTTGCACGAAGCTTAAGTTCGCCTGAGGCGAAGTTATCCGTAACTTCGCCAAGAACTTAAATTCGCCTGAGGCGATGTTGTGATGAGGCGAAGTTAACATTAACTTCGCCTAAGATCAATTTTACTTGGTATTCATTAGACGAACTTAAAGCTGAAGCGAAGTTGTTCCCAACTTCGCCTCAACTTTAACTTCGCCTATACAGAGTTTATCACAACTTCGCTCATGGTAACAAGCGAACTT
The DNA here is from genome assembly GCF_021521415.1 of Bidens hawaiensis. Taxonomy (NCBI): domain Eukaryota; kingdom Viridiplantae; phylum Streptophyta; class Magnoliopsida; order Asterales; family Asteraceae; genus Bidens; species Bidens hawaiensis. Next base: position 20,319 of record NW_027500659.1, read on the forward strand.
GTGCTATGTCTTTGTGTCGTTCTAACATGGTTAGTTTGTTGCAGATATGGCTGCGATAGCGGGTGCTGTAGGTGCAGGAGGCGATGACGGTGACAATCAGAGACAGTTTTTCCCGGGTCACAATATGTACATCACTCTTGACCCGGAGGCGAGCGGTGTGGACGACTACCGCGAGATTATCACTTTCCTCCTGCGCTCGAGGATCTTTCATGCGATCACCAACACACTGCCGATATCTCTACCGAACATCGAAGACTTCTGGCAGACGGTCGAATACGACTGCCATGTGGAGCCCCCGGTCATGAGAGCAACGGTGAACAATCAAGTAGTTCAGTTCAATTCTGAACAGATCCGGGTGGCATTACAGTTTGGTGAGGAGACTCGAGACGATCCTACAGAGTTCGTAGCTCCTTTTCGTGATGGAGCGTTTCTTCGAATGGGCTACTCTGGTCCATTAGGATATACCTAGAGGAGGAAGGGTTTCCTTCTAGACCAGTGGCGCTTCCTCATGCACATCATGATCGTGTGCATGTCGGGGAGGAAGGCGGGCACAGACGGTATGGGTGCGACCATGCAGTCTGCCATGACTGCACTGACCTATAACAAGCGTTATAGTTTCAGTCAAATGGTCTTTTACGAGCTTGATAGACAAAGACGGGCGATGTCTCGGGAGCGGTTCATCATGTACCCACGCTTTTTACAGATGATATTGAACCATGTCGCTCCGGCTCTACCTCAGAGACGCCCGATCAGATACGTCGAATCAGTGAGCAAACGTATCTTTGCTCAATGCCGCACGTCAAGTGCGAGGAGCAATCCTGAACGTCGTCCCAGGCATACTCCTCTATTTCGGTTTTTAATCAACCCAGAGTATGTTCCTGCTGGCGGGGACGAGTTCAGAGATCCTCAACCGCGACAGGCAAGAGCAACTCAAGCTGTTCCTGCTCCTGCTGTGCCTGTTGCGTCTACGGCTGAGGATATAGACCTTGACGCTGTTTTTGGAGGTCAAGGCTACTTTGACATGGATCAAGTTGAAGAGGTGCAAGTCTCGGCTGCACAGGGTTCGGGTGTGAGTATAACTGGAGCAGCTACGTCGATGGCTGACTCCGATTTGGACGAGATTATGAATGAGGGGAGACGGTTGATGGTGTCTCGAGAAAGAACGATTGGGAAGAGGAAGAGAACGGAAGATGATGATGAGTCGGAAGAAGAAGAAGACATACATAAGCTGATTAGAAGATCAAGACGGGAGAGGACAGGTGCTGGCATGGGAGCTGGAGAGACTTCAAGGACTGTACGATTTGCTCCGGCCGCACTGTCTGGTATGTCTATTATTCCTTCTTCTGTACAGGTGACAAGTACAAGCGCTGCGGATGTTCCCGTAGTGGCTACATCAACGGCTGGCATTCCATCCACCACTACCATCCAGACGTCGACTCCGGAGATCGTGTCACTACCACCTCCAACGCTTACTCAATCGGTGGTAGCTGCTCGTTTTGTGGAGTCAACGGTCGTCACAGCTGCAGGGTTATCAGGTATGGTACCACCTGCGGTTACGCCTGCTTCTGGAGTCTCGCCTTCGCCAATGTCAGATTCAGAAAGAATAGCTTCACTAGAACGGATCGTGGCAGAACAATCAAAGACTATTCAAAGCCTAGTGGAAGCAAATCAACTACAGGCATCCCTCCTGGTCGAGCATGGGAAAATCATAGATGCCTTGAAGGAGTTCTTGGCATCTCAGGGGGAGATGAGCTGTAAGGGCGACGAGCTCAGAACGAAGAAGAGAAATGACCGTGACGATGATCCCAATGCATCGAAAGATGCAGGTGGTGAGCTGCCAAGAACTTCTGAAGCTCTTGGTACTTCCACAGCTGAGGGGGAGTCTACTGACGTGGCTGGTGGTTCTGGTGATGATGTGGTGTTAGTTGAAGATGATGTGATTGATGCGCTGAAGGAGCTTGATGATGACATATTCAGTGACGATGTTTTATTCGATGAAGATGTGCTGCCGAGTGATATGATTGAGAAGATCGGTGAGCAGATTGTGATTGAAGATGGAATAGAAGAGGGGGAGATAGTAGAAGAAAACGTTGAACACGAGATCCCTGATGTTGAGAAAGCCGATGTGAGTGTTGAGATGGATGAGACTGAGTGGGAGGAGCAGCCTAGGTGGAAGGAAGGCTGTGCTCATTGGTTTATCAAGACCAAGAAGCCTGCTGTTCCAGCCATGTTCAAGAAAAGTTATAACATCAAAGGCTATGCTGAGTCGAAGAAGGGAATCATCTGTTGGATATATGATGATCAGATCAAGTTGTTTGTGGTGAAGCGTTATGATGGCATTCAATACTTCAAAAGAATGTTGAGATCTCTCAATACGTTGCCAGAATGCGAGGTGAAGGATTTGGCCAGGTTGGGCCTGATAAACAGAAGTGACAACAATATGGCAAGAATGATTGAGAAGATTGTGTGGAAAGAAGGTGTAAAAGAAAAGAAGTTTGAACTATTAAAGCCACAAAAAGGAAAGCTCGTGGAGGATACAGAGAGGGGATTGAGAGCAGATGGCAAGCCATGGATGGTGATGAAGTACAAACCGATCCGATGCATCAAGGAGGTTCCGATGAAGAATATGCCTCAAGATGTGTTGAAGAATCTAAAATGGTGGTATGTTGATTGCCAGACTGCAGAAGCCGTGATGGAAGACGAAGATGAACAAGAAGTGCTGAGGGTGTATGACCCGATGCATCTTGTTAACTTATCGAAAGCTGATTTGCAAGTGTTGAATGAAAAGAAGATATTCTATATTCCTGCTTGGAAGGATGAAGCAAGGAAATATCAGCGAGTAGTCACGGTGTGTGTGAGAGAAGGAGTGCACGCATGAAGATACAAGATTACGAGACAAGAGCTGAAAGATCAAGATATGAAGCTACTGCCAAGGGGGAGTCTGTTGGTGCATAGATGTCAGTAGTTCATATGTCTAAAGTCTGTAATCGAGTCTGTAATATTGTTTATGAAATTGTTTGTGTAACAGCGAAGTTGTTGACAAGTTCGCTTAGGCGAACTTGTTAACCAAGCGAAGTTGTTGACAAGTTCGCCTAGGCGAACTTGTTCAACGAGCGAAGTTATTGACAACTTCGCCTGAGGCGAAGTTGTCGTGTATTTAAATAGTTTACGGGTTTACTGTTTAAGTGTGATCGAGAATCAATCAGTTGGTCAGTTAGTGTTTTGGTTGATCGAGTTCAGTGTACGTGAGTCTATTGACGTGAGTCTGTAAGTAACACGATTCGAGTTATCAATATAACGTGAGTTTTGTTCGTATCGTGTGTACGTGTGTTTGTGTGATTATATTCTACGTCCGTAACGATCTACACAGGGATTCCGCACCTGTGTATATCGGGATATCTCGTGTGATCCGTCCAGGGAACCTACACAGCTGGCGCCGCACAATGCTTAATAAAGCTCATACAAGTCTCGGGGTCAGAAAACTGAGACCCATTAGTAATATCCCATGGAGGGACAAACAAATCAAACTTATCTCCCAAGTTTGCGTCCTCATAGTAACGAGAACCTGAAGTTTCAAAGCGAACTGGGATTGAAGATGATTGATATGGAGGAAGACAAGGAGGAGACTCGTTAATCCTGAAACCCTCCGCATTCACGGCAGGGTTGTCCCCTGAAAACCAGTAGCACTTCCAGTCTGGAACAGATAATCATAACGATTATCAGTACCAGACTGGACGTTAGGTTCCTCCAAAGTAATTTCAACCGGGGGAGTCGAGGGCCTTCCTTCTATTGTCGCCTCAACCAGAGGAGACGGTGGTCGATCTTCCGTAGTCCTCTCCAGAGGAGGAGACGGTTGCTTGGCAATTTGGGGAGTTGGTGCGGGTAACTTCTCGGATACATCATCCCCAAAGATCAATGGATCTACAAAAAAGAGAGGCTATGCTCAGCTAACATTTCAAAAGAGTAAAACACAGAAAAGGAAATACATACCTTCTACTATCTCAATGCGTTCGGCAAGACTGTACTGTGGCTTCTTGGGATGATGAGTTTTTCGTTTATTCTTCGAAGGTCCCGCCTCAGTGTTCGCAGTCTTTGCGCCCGCTTGACTTGCTTGAAAAGCCAAGAAGGCTCTCTTTTTCTCCAACTCTGCCAATAAAGATGAGACAGAGGAAAGTTCAGGGGCATCGTCATCAGAGTCCTTCTCCTATTGAGAAAACACATAAGCATCGCCATCATCATCGCTTGATGATTGGATGGCGATCATCCCGTCAGAAGTAATGGCATTAAGCGGAGGAGGGTTTAGAACATATGCACCTGTTTCAAAGGTGGCGTCAGAAATTACAGGTTCAGCCCGCACTTTCGTAGGAAAAAGAAATCGGGCCTTGGTCTTCTCAAGGATAGGTGAGTCCCTCGCATCACGGGTGATCTTACGGACACAACCCCTATCCTCAAAGAGGGCGTTAAGCATAGAGCTTCGACCTGAAAAAATAGAAAATCAATTATAAAAAAGCATCGAGGAAGAGAAAAAACAAAAAAAGAAAACTTACATTCATTTAAATCAACAAAAATGGGTTTCATAAATTCTGTTGGCCATAAGCGGCTCATTCCCGCCCACACCAATGCTTCCTCAGGCAGTGCTCGCATCGGCGTCGGCTCCGACATAAGAATATGATACCAGTCACGGTCCTCGTGAGCGGCCGTGACAACGTCCGGTAGCGCAGAATTAACCAAACGACGGACCATGGCAATAGGTACCACGTCCTCAGAGATCCAGAAAAACTTATTACGCCAGTTGGCGGATCCCTTATCGACTTCATAACCAAGGCTCCTATCGGAAAAGCCTTGACATGTAAACCAACCGTCACGGTTGGCAAGTCGGTAGAAAACCGGAAATTGGTCAATATGTGGGACCATGTCACGGGCTGTACATACGAATTCGTAATGACAAATTCGCATTACAGCACGCGGGTACAGTTGGGATAGATGAATCCCATAAGCAGTTAGCACCTTTATGAAAAATTTTGTTATGGGAAAACGGAAGTTCCCATAAACGAAATAGTCAGAATAGACAGCCATTTTTCCTAGTGGTGGCACACTGGCTATAGAACCAGGGGAAGGGAATTCCGGCCCCCATTCCGGTGGAATGCCGTAAGTTTCCAATAACTTCTCATATTCAGCACGATCCCACGAAACCTCTATCTCATCAACTTCGGTTTGAACGTTCGACATTATAATAAGTTTTGGTGAAGATGTACGAAAAGATCAGTATCGTATCAAAGAGAAAGAAAGAAGATAATCAAGAATCAAAGTTGATAAAAATTTCGATTAGAAGATATCTCTCACTATTTATACCCATCGCAATTAATGCAATGGGACATGAACAGTGGAGAGAGAAAACCATTGCCTAATCAGCAACCGCCACATCAGGCGGGAAATTCGAAAAAGAGAAAAAGTTGCACTGTCGGGTACAGTGACAGCCGTCATAAACGTTCCATCATCTGTTCACGCGCCTGTGAGTGGTCAACTTGCCCTTTTTTCATGATTATCTACACCAACAGAAGATATTTTCTACCTAACTTCAAAATTCAAAAACCCCAACATACATTAAGTCCATAATTCACCCTCATAAAGATTTCACACGGAAGAAACACTGGACTGGGGGACTTATAGAGGTAGGGTACCAAAAACACCCAAATACCCTTAAGTGCCACCCCGCGGGTCATATAGGAGCCTCTCATACACTACCCGCGGGACATATGGATCACCCGCATATCATAGTAGAGGAAGAACGTCCTCGTACTACGCGCGGAAGCATCCTGGCACCCTCAAAAGTCATCCGCAGGACAGGACATCTATCCGCCAAAATGACCGGAAGGCAGTGCCAGCGGGACAGCTGTCACCAGTTAACTACTTTCCAGAGGAATGTCCACGATTGTTACTTGAAGAATACGTGACTAATTTACCAATGAACAAAGGACACCTGGCCAGGTTGTTATAACCGTGCACATGGCCAGAGTGCAATCCGTCCTATCATAAGGTGACGTGTGTCCAGGTTGTTATACCCATGCACATGGGACGTATAGCTCAACCTATCACAGAAGGACACGTGTCCAGGTAGTTATCAAGACCTTCTAGAAGAGGACAGCTGGCCCAATCATCTTCCTGATCCTTCGGCTATAAATACCTCGTCAAACTGCATGAGGTATTCATCCACACATAATCATTCTAACTCACTTATACTCTGACTACAGTCTGTATACTTTCAGTACTTTCTCCTTTACGAACGTTACTGATTCTCACGCCGGAGGGTGGTTACAGGAAGACCCCCCCTCCTGTCCTTCCTGTAACGAGACTCACGGTGTCTGTTTTGCAGGTTCCGGTCATTGGACTTCAGAAAGTTGTACTCATATTGTGTTAGTAATTATCGTAGTTTACCCTGTGGACTCATTGGATCCAGACCCATACCCGGGGATCGGATCCGTGTTTCTTCATAGTAGAATGAGGAATTTGTTTGTGTTAAATATATCAATTGAATAAAACTAAACTATATGTAACATGGACGGAATCTGTTTAAGACCTTTACTAAATGGATTAAACATGTTAGTATAAGGATTGGCATTTTCAAGTCGTAAAAGGATATATGATCCTATTCATATATAAAAATTGTTCTATTAGGATTGGCATTTTCAAGTCGTAAAAGGATATATGATCCTATTCATATATAAAAATTGTTCTATTAGATAAAGATTGTTGTAGTTCTAATTTCCATTAGAAAAAGGTCCATGTTAACGTATTAGATAAAGATTGTTGTAGTTCGAATTTGCATTACATCGGAGCCGCAACTTGTTGATCCTTCTCAGAGACTCTACTAAGGTTTAATTCTATTCATAGAGATTTCATAAATATTCAATTCAAAAAATGGAAAAAATTGGGATTTTTATTTGAAATTGAATGCAATTACTAATTAATGATTTGACATGTACGGAACTTTTATGAAAACCTTTCATTTTCTTCTCTTCTTTGGAGGTTTATATTTCAAGAATGTATCCTAACTTTTGACATATTTTTTTTTTCTAATGATCAATTCAGCCTCTAGTTAATAATGTTAGTTTTTATTAATTAGTGAATGTCACAGCCTGACTACGAGCCTTAGCATGCGATCAACAATTGTTACCTGTTTTGTAAATATATCAAAGGTGTATGTGTAGCAGAAGTCTTTTTGTTTGATAAAATATATTTCAAAATTCGGGATACAAAAGAGTTTAACTCAAGATAACATTGATTGTCATCTATTTACAATATTCAAAATATATCTGAGCCACCAGATAGTCTAATGGCTATTCCACCATATTTTATCATCTAATCCTGATTACCTACAATATGATTTATAAAATACGTCAGCAACACATGTTGGTGAACACGTTGACTCTAAGCCATTTTATGGTCTAAATTATTCCTTACGGGTATCTTGTGACCCGACCAATCACGGAAAAGGAAATAATGAAGTTCTAAATTCTGAAATACTATTATAAACTCAAGCTCAACTCGAAACCACTCAGCAAACACCGTAGCGTTCATGAACTTGGTAGCAACTCATATACACGAAACCATTCCCCTAATGGGTTGCTTGTGACACGGGTAGAGGAATGACTAAGAGTGGTGCGGTGTGCCCACCGACTGACCAGATATGTAAGGATCCAGACAGATGTATACGATAGCTTGAGGGTCAATGACTACTTTTGCTTATAAAGTTTTAGGGATACTTGGTCCCATGTAAACTATTAATGACTCGATTTTAAGAGTTGTAAAAGTTTGAGCGTATTCACCTTTGCTATGATCAGTATGTCTTACTGATTTATGTTGTGCACGTTATCTCGAACCTGTAGTTATGAGAATAACTTGTATAAATATCTAGATCGAATGATCTAGCTTTAGACCTTTAGTCTAAGTTGTATAGCTTTAAACCTTGATAAATCATCCGTCTGGCTAAAGAATTTAGACATATAGTAATCATGTTTATTTGTCAATTATGTGTTATGTTTCTTCTTTACGAATAAACGTCTTTATAAGTATCTTTATGTTTCTTCTTCAAGAAGAAACGCCATTTGGACTATAACCTTTATATGTAAAACTTTATGTATCTTAGTCATGAAAAAATGTTTATCAAATGAACCTTTGTTTATGAAAAGATAAAAATATATACTTAAACTTTTTAATATTTAGACTATACCCCCAACTAGGGTCAAGCTATGTATTTATTAAACTTAAGCAGAGTTCCTACCATAACAAAGGTATTCAAGAATAGCTTAAGATCGAATGATCATCACTTCTACTATATGTCAGGTGTCGGGGCTTCGTCTAGACATCAATTGGTTAGCACGTACTTAGAGGCTCGGGAAGAGAGAGAGGGAGAGAGCCCCAATTTATTGTAGAAATTTTCAGGATTCAATAAACTTGTTAGGAAAGCTTAATAGAGTGACCAAGCGTCAACTTTAAACAAATAAGTTTGATAATTTAATATGAGTTACTAATACATGATGAGAGAGAGGGCGTGAGGGGGGGGATAGAAGGCGACCTATAGAATTCTGGCTCAATATAAAAAAAATCAAAATTTATTTTATTTTCATTTTAAAAGAAACAAAATCCATTAAAAAATAAAAAAAAAATATTTTTTTTTAAATTGTAGTTTTCGAATTCAAGTTATAATATAAAAAAATTTAGATAATTATTAAGAAAGTTAATTACCTTCTTTATAACAACTACCATTTAAAATTTAATAAATACCATTTCTAAAAATAATGACTTAAAATGTTTATAATTTAAATACGAAAAAGGTTACAAAACTTTAACCTTTTAATAACCTTCTCGCTTATTGTACCCCGCTTATGGTATACCTGGTAGTATATTAACCTTTTTTCGCATTCAAATTTTTGCCTGTTTAGCTGCCACTTTATTGTAATCACTTTGTAGTAGCTGAAAGCAAAAATTTTAAAACAAAACCTTTTTAAATCTTCTTTTTTAACTTAAAGATTATAAAGGCATTTGTTATAAAGAAGGTAATTAACTTTCTTAAAATTATTTAAAATTTTATATATTATTATTTGAATTTGAAAACTACAAATTTTGTTTTGTAAAAAAATTTATTTTTAATTGATTTATGATCTTTTTATATGAAAACAAAATAATTTTGATTTTTTTTTAATAAAAATGAGCGATAATGTGCTTTTTTTTTAATACCGGCAAGAAAAGTTCACAAATTCTCGTTGAGTGAGCGAGAATAATATAAAGAATAATGTAAAGTATTATTATATTATTATTTTAATTTAATTTTGGGCGAGAAATTCACTTTTTTTCTCTCTGACTAGACGAGAAATTAACATATGAAAGGGTCCTATTGGTTCAATCAATTCGTAAAATCAAATTTTCAATGTTTTAGTAAAGTGAGTTTGGTTTATGTGTATGTGTGGCCTATAGTTTTATATTTTATTTGTGTATGTTAACTACTCTTTTAAAAATTGTATGTCACATATATACAGTATGATTACTTTTTCATTGTAAATCGTTTAGATGTTTCTATGAAATATAAAAATTTGAAGCTGTTAACTAGAATTACTTTTAGAAATGTGAACATGCTGATTTGATTTTATTGCACGAAAATCTTCTTTGTATGGCACTAAATAATATTAAAGGTGCATTGAACCTTAAATATTATTATAGAGCAACTCAAACTTGCATGTTACAACTTAAAACCTAATAATGAATACTTACCGACTTTTACTAGACATATCAGTTTATCAAATAAGGCTGCTAAAAGATTTGGTGGGTAGAAATGTGTCATCTGAACTATGTATAGTTATCTCTGTATTTAGACGAGATATTAGTTTTATTTTCATAAAAAAGTACGAAACTTATCTATAAAATGATAGTTATCAAATTAGGTAATGATTCTTTTTTAATCTATGAAAAAATTTTATAGAATGTATGTTCTCAGTATCTTATGTTTGTCCTAGCAAAGATGGCATCAAGAATATGTTATTGCGTTATCTTACCCTATCTCTTATATATACGTGCTTTACCAAATTTATATATTTCTTTCTAGTCCTGGTCACACCTCATGATTAAGGTAATATCAATCATTTAGAATATCATAGAAACATTCAAACGATTTACAATGAAGTGGCAGAAAAGCAGGCAACATTCAACAAGCGTGTTTTTCCCTTACCCACCCAAAAACAAGAATACCGGCCGGTCGTATAGTATTTTAACTTAAATATCATATCACTCCATATCTCAAATACCCCTTCAGCTCAATTGCTCGAAATTAAAATCAAGCTTTAAATACATTCAATTTTTATAGTACACTTTAGGCCGAGTGTATGTGTATATAATAAAAGAAGAACATGAGAAGTTCAGAACTTTTGAAGATATCAAGATTTTAAGCTTCTTAGACTATGTGTAGTCAAAATAATTCATATATGGGTGTCTTGTGATACTTGGTCTCCCGGTTAGAATAGTTTTGCAAAAAGTTGTGTAGTAGGAAAACTCTCATGCAATAATTATTTAATTATTATTATTATTATCATTTTCTATTTTGCATTTCTAATTTTTCAAATAAAACAAATAATATTTCATTAAATAAATAAAAATTACATTAAACTTTAAAATACTACTCGTCTTCATCGTCATCTTCGCCTTCATCTTCAAGTTCATTTTTATATAACGACTCATCTTCGTCTTCATTTTCACCTTCGTTTGGAATTAGTTGAAACATCCAAACATGTTGGTGAGGGCGTTATTTGTTTTGCGTGAACACACAATATACACATTTTCCGGTTACTGCTCCATAGTTGTTGGTGTTAGTTCTATATCGTCGTCTGGTATATAAGTTGGACATATTGCTCTCCCATCATCTTCGATAATCATATTATATAGTATGATATACGTATACATAACACTTTTCATTTTTCCAACGTCCATAAATAATAGATGTTTTACAAAATGCCAACATTGTTAAAGAACTTCAAAACACCTCTCGATATACATTCGCGAAGACTCTTGTACTATCTTAATATATTGTCTTTTTTCATCGATCGGGTCTCTAAACGTTTAACAATGATCGAATATTCTGAATATATCCCTATCACCCAAATAGTATTCGACTAGGTAGTAGGTTTCATTAGCCCAAAACAAAGCGAGTGGCAAGGTACCGGAGATATAACCCTCCATCACTGATGACTGTTCCAAAACGTTGTTTATGTCATTGTTGGACCTGGGGTTACCAAAGAATGTCGACCAAACCCAAAGGTCGTATGGATCAATCGCTTAAAAATTGATAGTTGGTCCTTTTTGGTCACCACATGTGTATTGACTTTGTCATGCAGTTAGACAATTATGTCAGTCCCAGTGCATACAAGATATACTCCCGATCATGTCGGGTAAACCATGTACCCTTTCATGCGCCTCGTAAATCCGTTGTAGGTCGTTCCAATTTGGCGTTCTCAGATAACGTGGAGCATATAACATTATTATACCTATATAAAATAATAAATGTAAACAATTTTAAAAAAAATAACAAGTGAAACATATTTTTAAAATTAAAATATATCGGATCGTAAAATAATTCATGGTGTCTCGTGTTGTTTTTCGACCATATTTAAGTACCCGTCGTTGATGTCAGTCGTGTTTATGTAGGTGATCCCATGTATTGATGAAGTACACTATTGAAAGCGAGGAATCCTAACGTCCCTCGACCGTCCAGTTTTTGCTTAATGTAATCAAACTTGCGCTCCAAATATTAGTGATATCCGGTTTTTTATTGTAGGATAAATGGAATATATATGGAAAAAATGAATTTTTTTTATTGGCTGTGTTTTTTATTCAGACCGATTCGAGATGGTAAATCTTCCAAGATACCCGTAGAGTGGGTGAGACTATAAGAACAAGAAAGAGAACAAACAAGAATTTTGAAATAAAATTTCTAATTATTTTTCTTAAACAATGATAACCACTACTAGAAAACAAGTCATTTTTCAACAAAAATTTTCTACAAATATTTTACGGCAAGTAGTTACAACAGATTTCCAACAAAAAAAAAATAAGCTTCAACTTTGCTACAATATTATCTAACTAGCTTTTATCCCCCGTAATACGGGAGCTGTTTTACATTACTCGTTTTTAATATTTATATATTTTTTTGGGTTTAATTTTATTTATTGTAATGAAATTTATAATATACTTATAGTTTGATGATAAAAAAGTTTCACAAATAACTAAGATGTTATAACCCGGATTAAAGGTTATCTGGGTTTGGTAAGACCCAAGGCCCGCTTATTTTTTTACTATAAAATTGTTTTTTAATTATAAATAATATTTTAAAAAATCATATAATAATTTTTAGTATATCCTATTTTATAGGATTTTCACATCAATAATTTGGTGAGAATAATTGTTAATTTAATGAGATGTAATAACCCGTTTAATGAATATATGAGTTTGGTAAGACCCATACCCGTGAATTCGGGTCAAATGCATGAGAAGCCTCCATTTAAAAATCAAGCAAATCTGATGACTTAAAAAAAAGGGGAGCGATCACATCACGACACATGGATTTAAAAATAGAAAAGGATAAACAATAAGAAAACTTAGTTATAGTATAATAACGAAACTAAATAATAAATAAATTTAAATAATACATATTAAACATAATATTTATTTAGAATCGCCCTCAAAACATTCACTACGGTGGGTCTAATAGCTAATAGCTAAGAATAGCAATAAGTTTTAATAACAATAAGTTTTAATTTACAAAATTTATATTTAACATTTAAAGTTATATGAATAAGTTAAAGTCTATAGGTGGCAATGAAAGTGCGTTGGGTTGGATTTGGGTGATGGGTCAGGATGGGTATGGGATCAGGATGAATTTTTAAAATAGAGGGTTAGGATGGATATGGGTCAAGATGTGTTAAAACTAACTCATCTTGATCCAAGTGAAGTTTGACGTACAAAGGGTTTAAAAACCACTCAAAAAAATATTCAAAAACACTATTAAAAAAATAATAACTCAAAAGATAAATAAAAAACGCAAAATGTAAAATAACTAAAATAATTCCACCATCATCCTCGTTCATTAAAAAAAAGTTTTGTATTGGTTCAGGTTCGAGTTTTTTGAGGTTTTTTTTGGTTCGGTTTTTTTTTTTTTCATTTCGGTCGGTTTCGGTATCTGCTCGGTTTCAATAAATTCGGTTTCGATTTCTCAGTTTTTTCGGTTTCAATTTTGTTTTAGTCAGTTTTTTCGGTTTCATTTCGTTTTTTTTGTTTCGTTTCGATTCATTTGTTTTATTTTGGTCGGCTACGTTTCAGTTTTTTGTTTCGTTTTGGTATGCTTTTTGATTGCATTTCGCTTTCTTTTGTTTCGTTTTGGTCAGTTTTTCGGTTTCATATCGGTTTTTTGTATCGTTTTGGTCGTTTTTCTATTTCGGTTCGGTTTCGTTTCAGTTTTTTTGTTTCGTTTGGTCGGTTAGGTGTTTTTGATACGTTTTGGTCCGGTTTTTAAATTGCATTTAGTTTTTTTATGTTTTCTTTTGGTCAATTTTTCAGTTTCAATTCGGTTTTTTTGTTTCGTTTCGATCTCTTTTCTATTTCGGTTCAGTTTCGTTTCGGATTTTTTGTTTCGCTTTGGTCGGTTCAGTGTTTTTTTTAGTTTTGGTCAGCTTTTCAGTGGCATTTCGGTTTTTTTTTGTTTCATTTTGGTCGTTTTTATATTTCGGTTCATTTTCGTTTTGGTTTTTTTTGTTTTGTTTCGGTCGATTCGGTGTTTTTGTTTTGTATTGATTTCAGTTGCATTTCGCTTTTCTTTTGTTTCGCTTTGGTCAGCGTTTCAGTTTCATATCTTTCATATCGGTTTTTTGTTTCGTTTTGGTTGTTTTTTATTTCATTTCATTTCAGTTTCGTTTCGGTTTTTTTGTTTCGTTTTGGTCGGTTCGGTGTTTTAGTTTTATTTTGGTCTGCTTTTCAGTTGCATTTCACCTTTTTTTGTTTCGTTTTGGTCAAGTTTTCGGTTTCATATCGGTTTTTTTGTTTCGTTTTGGTCGTTTTTCTATTTCGATTCAGTTTTGTTTCGTTTTGGTCAACTTTCGGTTTCATATCGGTTTTTTTTGTTTCGTTGGTTGTTTTTCTATTCGATTCAGTTTTGTTTCGGTTTGGTCGATTCAGTGTTTTTGTTTAGTTTTGGTTAGCTTTTCGGTTGCATTTCGCTTTTTTTATTTTGTTTTGGTCGTTTTTATTTTGCTTTGGTCGTTTTTCTATTTCGCTTTTTTATTTTGTTTCTGTTCAGTGTTTTTGTTTAGTTTTGGTTAGCTTTTCATTCCCGTTTTTTTGTTTCGTTTTGGTCGTTTTTCTATTTCGGTTCAGTTTCATTTTTGTTTCGTGTTAGTCGGTTCGGGGTTTTTGTTTCGTTTCGATCGTTTATTGGGTTTCGGATGTGTTTTGTTTCGCACGTGATAGTTTGTGTATTTTGAATTAGATAAATTTTGGATAACTTGGATATTTTGTTTTGACCCATTTTAACCTGTAAATAAAACTCACTTGTATATTTTCAACCCATCCTGACCCACTTGAAGAATTTTTATGATTTATCATAACCCATTTTACTTTTAAAGTTTATCCATAATTCATTAGGGTTGGGTTTGCCACCAGTGCACTACTACAAAAATAGGCAATTGCTATGGTCAAATCCATAGCAAAATCGTAGCTAACACTCTGTTTGCTACTGATTTGCTACGAATATAATCCGTAGGTACAAGTCTCGTAGCTAACTTATTTGCAATGGTTTGTTGCTATGGAATCACAATTTTGCAACGAATTTAGCTACAGAAAAAGTTGTTGTTATTATAGCTATATTAGCTACAGATTTTGCTATAAAATTGTTTGCTACGTATTTAGAACAATTAGTATACATTTTTAATAAAGAATGAATAAAGTTATATAAATAGTTAATATTAAAAAACTTACCGACGTCGGGATCATCCGAAACAACAATCCAAGCTCTTGCGAGAGCTACTTCCTCATCTTCGGTCCATTGCTTGTATGGGTCACGTTGCGCCGTCGGCTCACCCAGTTGTTTTTTTTTTTGTGTTTACGGCCCGGTTTTTTGCTAGAACCGGAGGCCCGTGCCGTCTGGGTCTCCGGCACCGTCTTCGGGTCCGGTTGGGTAGACCCGAACGCCGGCATGAGGTTTTGGGGCATGAGGAAGTTAGCATACATGTTTAGGTTCGTGTCAGCTAAACCAAACGGGAAATTTTGGGTAGGTTGGTTTTTGGGTGTTTGGATTCCATTGCATGTTCAAGTTCGGTTGGTTATGCGAACCGTGGAGTTGACCGAAATGAGAGAATGGGTGTTTTGATTGGTTCGGGTTGTAGGATTTATTTTGGTTGTATTTTTAAATAATTTGGTTATGTATAATGTATGAAATGGATATGAGTTTGGAGAAGAATATATATATATATATATATATATATATATATATATATATATATATATATATATATTGTTTAAAATAATTTTGTTTTTTTTTAATTTTGACCGTTCCCAACGGTCAAATTGTTATTTTATTATTATTTTCAAACCACGAACGGCGACAAAGAGAATGTGCCCCCCCCCCCCTATCGCCCCACATTTCGGGCGGGGGGGGGGGGGGTTGTAGACCACGTCGCCCAGATTTCGCCGGCCCTTCTCTCCTACTATGGGTGACCTTAATGTATACAATATAAATGTATTATTTTAATATATAATATCATATTGTATAGTTGTCTGCTGATAAAAATTTTACATTTTATTAGTGAAATAAAAATTATATAAAGGGTGAAACGGGTAGCAATAATACTCTTAGAAAGAATTATTATCGGCTAATTGTAAAAATTAAAATTATTAAAATTAAAATTTTTTTATACAATAACAAGAAAATACCTTTTTGTGTGTATTTTGGTGTGGTCTGTTCAATCATAAATTTTCCGTTGCTAAAAGTGGATACTTTTATGTAACGAGTTAGGGGACTGCTATGAATAATTCTGTATGAGATGACTCAATAGGAAAAGGTCACCATTAGTTGTCCCAACCTAGTCGTATAGAGTCATTAAATGCTTTCAAGTTATCTCAACGTACATCGAAAACTCACCCGTTCAAATACCCACCGATAGTAAAACCGGAACACATAAGTATGATTTATGTAAAAAATCATATATATAATTAGTTCTAAATATATTATACATGTATACTATGTAGGAGTGTGAGAGTCTACTTAATTTTATCCGTGAATCAAACTTTTTCTTATTAAAAAATACTACTGTGACACAACAATTTATCACAAATTCAAATATGTATAACTGCTCTTTATATCCACGTATGTATTATTACATTACAATAAATCCAGAGAATCATCAATTACATATTTATATATAACGGAAACATCTGTAGGTTTATTACCAGATCCTGTCAAAATCCCGTTTAATCAAATTAACTTTAGAAGTTTTATGTCGGTAGGGCTGTTAACTGAGCTATTACAAATTCGTCACTAAGATTTCGTTATTGTATCTTTGTACTTTACTTTTAAATTCTACATTTTTTTTATTAAATTTCGTATTTATATATTTTCATGTTTCGTACACTTTCAGGAAATAAATATAAGTTGCAAATTCATTTGTATTTTTGTGTTGCAAGGAACTAAAAAAAATACATAATTTTTTTGATTAAAAAAAAACTAATTAGCAATGGTCTATTTGTTGGCAAATGGGCAAATTTTGGAGTCGATAACCATTGGTAAATACGTCATAGGCGTCCGTCATAAACAATATCACCATGGTTAATAAACCTACGAAGCTTCATCCACCGAAGAACGTAATCTTATCGGTGATGCCTTCCAACGACAGATTTTCGCAGGCTTCGACCTTTGTTGATACCTATGTTTTCTAGTAGTGTTATTATACATAAACAAAGATTCATGTGTCATATGTCAATTACGTGAAATTATTTTTGAATATATGTTAATGTACAAGACCCTAAAAAAAATGCGAGCTGCCTGATTTCCTTTTCTTCCTTTTGAATGTAAAATAAGAAAGAAATAATATATTCTCTTAACATTGTGGTTTAACACCTTAAGTTAACAATGTCGAACAAATTACTCGTAACTCAAAGTTAGGAGTGTGCACAAAACCGAAAAAACTGATCCGAAAAAAAAAGTGAAAAATACAAACCGAAACGACTGTTTAGGTTTTTGTTTTTGTAAAAACCGTACTTTTGGTTCAGTTCTGGTTTTGCATGTAATAAAAATCGAAAAAATCGACCGAACCAAATTTCTAAATATTCATTTTTTATTTAGTATTATGAGTAATAAGTTAGAATTTAATAAATATGTAACTTAATTTTTTTCCCTCAATGTGTAATAATAAATTAGTTATTTTTGTACCTAGTTCCAGATTTTGGGCCAACCTTTTTTTTTAACCTGAATTTCAAGCTCGAATGTCAAATATTGAAAAAATTGAAACCAAAACCTGAATCATCCACACCCCTATTTTAAGACAAGTTAAGTGTATTCATTAAGTAATCAAAGATAAAGTAAATATGGATTACATATAATAACAATAAGTTTTAATTTACAAAATTTATATTTAACATTTAAAGTTATATGAATAAGTTAAAGTCTATAGGTGGCAATGGGAGTGCGTTGGGTTGGATTTGGGTGATAAGTCAGGATGGGTATGGGTTAGGATGGATATGGGATCAGGATGGATTTTTAAAATAAAGGGTTAGGATGGATATGGGTCAAGATGGGTTAAAACTAACTCATCTTGTTCCAAGTGAAGTTTGACATACAAAGGGTTTAAAAACCACTCAAAAAAATATTCAAAAACACTATTAAAAAAATAATAACTCAAAAGATAAATAAAAAACGCAAAATGTAAAATAACTAAAATAATTCCCCCATCATCCTCGTTCATTAAAAAAAAAGTTTTGTATTTGTTCAGGTTCGAATTTTTTGAGGTTTTTTTCGGTTCGGTTTTGTTTTTTTTTTTCATTTCGGTCGGTTTCGATATCTGCTCGGTTTCAATAAATTTGGTTTCGATTTCTCAGTTTTTTCGGTTTCAATTTTGTTTTAGTCAGTTTTTTCGGTTTCATTTCGTTTTTTTTGTTTCGTTTCGATTCATTTGTTTTATTTTGGTCGGCTACGTTTCAGTTTTTTGTTTCGTTTTGGTATGCTTTTTGATTGCATTTCGCTTTCTTTTGTTTCGTTTTGGTCAGTTTTTCGGTTTCATATCGGTTTTTTGTATCGTTTTGGTCGTTTTTCTATTCCGGTTCGGTTTCGTTTCAGTTTTTTTGTTTCGTTTGGTAGGTTAGGTGTTTTTGATACGTTTTGGTCCGGTTTTTAAATTGAATTTAGTTCTTTTATGTTTTCTTTTGGTCAATTTTTCAGTTTCAATTCGGTTTTTTTGTTTCGTTTCGATCTCTTTTCTATTTCGGTTCAGTTTCGTTTCGGTTTTTTTGTTTCGCTTTGGTCGGTTCAGTGTTTTTGTTTTGTTTTGGTTAGCTTTTCAGTGGCACTTCGGTTTTTTTTTTGTTTCATTTTGGTCGTTTTTATATTTCGGTTCATTTTCGTTTTGGTTTTTTTTGTTTTGTTTCGGTCGATTCGGTATTTTTGTTTTGTATTGATTTCAGTTGCATTTCGCTTTTCTTTTGTTTCGCTTTGGTCAGCGTTTCAGTTTCATATCTTTCATATCGGTTTTTTTTTTTCGTTTTGGTTGTTTTTTATTTCATTTCATTTCAGTTTCGTTTCGGTTTTTTTGTTTCGTTTTGGTCGGTTCGGTGTTTTAGTTTTATTTTGGTCTGCTTTTCAGTTGTATTTCGCCTTTTTTTGTTTCGTTTTGGTCAAGTTTTCGGTTTCATATCGGTTTTTTTGTTTCGTTTTGGTTGTTTTTTTATTTCGATTCAGTTTTGTTTCGTTTTGGTTAACTTTCGGTTTCATATCGGTTTTTTTTGTTTCGTTGGTTGTTTTTCTATTCGATTCAGTTTTGTTTCGGTTTGGTCGATTCAGTGTTTTTGTTTAGTTTTGGTTAGCTTTTCGGTTGCATTTAGCTTTTTTTTATTTTGTTTTGGTCGTTTTTATTTTGCTTTCGTCGTTTTTCTATTTCGCTTTTTTATTTTGTTTCGGTTCAGTGTTTTTGTTTAGTTTTGGTTAGCTTTTCATTCCCGTTTTTTTGTTTCGTTTTGGTCGTTTTTCTATTTCGGTTCAGTTTCGTTTTTGTTTCGTGTTAGTCGGTTCGGGGTTTTTGTTTACGTTTTGATCGTTTATTGGGTTTCGGATGTGTTTTGTTTCGCACGTGATAGTTTGTGTATTTTGAATTAGATAAATTTTGGATAACTTGGATATTTTGTTTTGACCCATTTTAACCTGTAAATGAAACTCACTTGTATATTTTCAACCCATCCTGACCCACTTGAAGAATTTTTATGATTTATCATAACTCATTTTACTTTTAAAATTTATCCATAATTCATTAGGGTTGGGTTTGCCACCAGTGCACTACTACAAAAATAGGCAATTGCAATGGTCAAATCCGTAGCAAAATCGTAGCTAACACTCTGTTTGCTACTGATTTGCTACGAATATAATCCGTAGGTACAAGTCTCGTAGCTAACTTATTTGCAACGGTTTGTTGCTACGGAATCACAATTTTGCAACGAATTTAGCTACAGAAAAAGTTGTTATTATAGCTATATTAGCTACAGATTTTGCTATAAAATTGTTTGCTACGTATTTAGAACAATTAGTGTACATTTTTAATAAAGAATGAATAAAGTTATATAAATAGTTAATATTAAAAAACTTACCGACGTCGGGATCATCCGAGACAACAATCCAAGCTCTTGAGAGAGCTACTTCCTCATCTTCGGTCCATTGCTTGTATGGGTCACGTTGCGCCGTCGGCTCACCCAGTTGTTTTTTTTTTGTGTTAGACGGCCCGGTTTTTTGCTAGAACCGGAGGCCCGTGCCGTCTGGGTCTCCGGCAACGTCTTCGGGTCCGGTTGGGTAGACCCGAACGCCGGCATGAGGTTTTGGGGCATGAGGAAGTTAGCATACATGTTTAGGTTCGTGTCAGCTAAACCAAACGGGAAATTTTGGGTAGGTTGGTTTTTGGGTGTTTGGATTCCATTGCAAGTTCAAGTTCGGTTGGTTATGCGAACCGTGGAGTTGACCGAAAGGAGAGAATGGGTGTTTTGATTGGTTCGGGTTGTAGGATTTATTTTGGTTGTATTTTTAAATAATTTGGTTATGTATAATGTATGAAATGGATATGAGTTTGGAGAAGAATATATATATATATATATATATATATATATATATATTGTTTAAAATAATTTTGTTTTTTTTTTAATTTTGACCGTTCCCAACGGTCAAATTGTTATTTTATTATTATTTTCAAACCCCAAACGGCAACAAAGAGAATGTGCCCCCCCCCCCTTATCGCCCCACATTTCGGGCCGGGGGGGGGGGGGGGTTGTAGACAACGTCGCCCAGATTTCGCCGGCCCTTCTTGTAACGATTCCGACGAAACCAGGTATACCCTAACCGGTAGACGTTAGTTACTTCATATGTAATGTCGGGTACATGAGTTACCATGGTAATTATACGAGAATACATGGTTCATTGTATTGATTGTATGTGAATATATAATTCACCGTATTGAATATGCGATCAAACGATCGATAGTTATTGAAACCCGAATGAATCGAGGGTTCAATTATAGACGAGATATATGATATTTAGTGATGTTACGAAGTATTAAAGCTTAGGGGTAAGTGGATTAAAGCACAGAAAAAGGATTTCGATTTAATAGTACGTCGGTACGTTAAACGAAACCTTTAATACCAAACCGAGCAAGAGACGATCGATCAAGCCGAAAAAGATGCGTAATAACTAATAATATGACGTTTTAAGTTAATAAATGTCATGGTTTAAGTTTTTAAATCGGTTTTATATAAATTTCATTTTTAAGACGAAAAAGACCGTTTTAGTCTCGTTTTAAGCCGAATTAAACGTTTAACCGAAAAACGAACTGAACCAGATTATCCAAAACATTATCCGGATATCCGATATCCAAATGAGTGGCCAAGAATGAAGAGGTGGGTCCCACCCCACCCCCTCACTACCTCCGGTCGCAACTCCCTCACCCAACAACAATTCATTTTTTTTTTTTTCACAACACAATTCAACCATATTCACATTCTCTCAAGATCAAGAACCAAAAACCGAGATTTTTAGCAAGAACAACGAGGTAAAGATAGAGTTATATTCGTGTTCATCATCCTTTCTTGAGTTTGTTTGCAAGAAAATGAGGTTTCAAAGATGAAAACCGATTCTTGCATGATCAAGTGATGTATACGGGTTATACAAGGGATCTTGGTCCAAGAAAGGAGTTAAACGAATCAAAAACGAATTTTTACGGTTAAATCTTTGTTTTAGTATCATAACCGTAACCATGAAAGAAATGGCTTGATCGTGAGTGTAACTTGCTTGGTATTGTGGTATGTTGTTTGTAAGCTCTGTATTTAGTGGTAAATGAGGCGGAAAGATGAGTTTGTAGCTTGTAGTGGCGGAAAACGAAAGGTATATTCGGTTATGTTCGGATTTGGGAATTTTGGACAGATTGTTGATGCGTTAGAGTTAGGTCATGAAATTTTACAGAGGTGTTAAACACATGAAAATATGAGTTCTGTGAATTTTTGGTAATTTTTGGATAAAGGATGAATATTTGGTGAATTTAATGCTCGGTTTTGGCCAAAAATGGTGAAAAATAGTTAAATATCATGAAAAATTCTGGAAAATTTCAGATAAGATTTTCATATCATGTATAAGTCACACACAAAATTTGAGGTCCGTTGGAGAAGTCTAAGTAGACTTTTCGGTTAAACGAGTTCTAGGTATTTCTAGCTCGGTTTTGGAAAAAGGGCATGTAAAAGAAGATTTTGGTTCTGGAAAAATTACAGGGGACTATGTGGATGACAGGGGACATCCAGGAAAAATTTGGGATTTTTCTAAGGTCGTTTGGTATTTACGACATATTTAGTGTTTAAATGATGTTTAAAAATAGATAAATAAATTTTAAATATAAGAATTAATTCTGGAAATATTTTTATAAAATTCCCCACTATTAAAAAGTGATTTTTGCAAAATTTCAAGATCCGAGAGTAAACGGATAATTAATCGTGCTGATTATCAAACTTTTAAAGTTAAAACGCGTAAACCGGTGAAGTTCGCTTAAGCGAGCTGACTGGTGTATAAAAACCTTAAAAATGGACTATTTTCATATAATTGAGTTAAACAAGTAAAAAATGAATCATCCGAAAATAAGCCGGATGATTTGGGTATTTTTAACCCATTTTAACGGTTTCCGGTACGCCAAAGACGGAAATGAGTCCCGCGGCCAATCGGGACGTCTAAACCGAGCTATAATTTCACATTTTAAATTAAATTATCAGACAACCACTATTTTCGGGTCGTGTGTGACCAAACTCATTTTTGAAACATAAAACGGATATTCGTGCTAGGCACGCAAAACGAGAAAACGACTAATAGAAATTGTGACCATGGAACTCTAAACGACATCACAATCTGAGTCCGGAGAAGTATTTCTGGGTTAACATTGCCCCCGGAACAGGTACAGTACTGGGTTAACAGTGTCCCCAGATGTACCGATTGATAAGGTTAAAGATTATATAAACAATAATTGTATAATAACGACTGTAGGGATCATATTACAGATTGGACGTGTTAATTGATAATGATTGTTGTTACCTGCTTGCATGTGCTAAGGTGAGTTTCACGAGCCCCTTTTTACTGAAATGTTTTAAATATTTTCCCGGGGCGGAAAGCATGTTTCTATCAAAATGATTAAGTACATGCTGAACACATGGAAATGAATGTATTTATATAATGTTTATTGTACGGGAATCGTACGGTAATGTATTAAAATGGTAATTGTTTGAGTTGTTAATATTGTAAGGTCCCGCAACAGTGTTCTGGGTTAACAGTGTCCCCAGAGGTTATTGGAAGTTTCTGGGTTAACAGTGTCCCCAGAGGTTAGTGGAAGTGTTCTGGGTTAACAGTGTCCCCAGAGGTTATTGGAAGTTCTGGGTTAACAGTGTCCCCAGAGGTTATTAAATGTATTTATGGGTTAACAGTGTCCCCAGATAATATTATATTATGATATGGATTTATCATGGTTTACTAAAATTGTGAAACTCACCAACTATTCGTAGTTGACCCGTTTTCTCACATGCTTTTCAGGTACAACTAAGATAAAGTGATTGATTACGTGCTAAGTGCTTGATGTGTGTAAGGTTTGCGTGCTGGACGTTAGGATACATTATAACAGATAGAATTATGAACCGTATTGTATGATGTGTGTATCACCTAGACGGTAATGAAAGATGAGATAATTTAATTTTGAAGTATATTAATGCATTCGGTTTTCTTTATAAACAATGTGGTTGATATCAGAGGTGTCTGTTGCATCCCGTTTACGTTTCCGCTGCGGTTACGGGGTGTTACACTTATCGCCCACTACGGGTGACCTTAATGTATACAATATAAATGTATTATTTTAATATATAATATCATATTGTATAGTTGTCTGCTGATAAAAATTTTACATTTTATTAGTGAAATAAAAATTATATAAAGGGTGAAACTGGTAGCAATAATATTCTTAGAAAGAATTATTATCGGCTAATTGTAAAAATTAAAATTTTTTTATACAATAACAAGAAAATACCTTTTTGTGTGTATTTTGGTGTGGTCTGTTCAATCATAAATTTTCCGTTGCTAAAAGTGGATACTTTTATGTAACGAGTTAGGGGACTACTATGAATAATTCTGTATGAGATGACTCAATAGAAAAAGGTCACCATTAGTTGTCCCAACCTAGTCGTATAGAGTCATTAAATGCTTTCAAGTTATCTCAACGTACATCGAAAACTCACCCGTTCAAATACCCACCGATGGTAAAACCGGAACACATAAGTATGATTTATGTAAAAAATCATATATATAATTAGTTCTAAATATATTATACATGTATACTATGTAGGAGTGTGAGAGTCTACTTAATTTTATCCGTGAATCAAACTTTTTCTTATTAATAAATACTACTGTGACACACAACAATTTATCACAAATTCAAATATGTATAACTGTTCTTTATATCCACGTATGTATTATTACATTACAATAAATCCAGAGAATCATCAATTACATATTTATATATAACGGAAACATCTGTAGGTTTATTACCAGATCCTGTCAAAATCCCGTTTAATCAAATTAACTTTAGAAGTTTTATGTCGGTAGGGCTGTTAACTGAGCTATTACAAATTCGTCACTAAGATTTCGTTATTGTAGCTTTGTACTTTACTTTTAAATTCTACATTTTTTTTATTAAATTTCGTATTTATATATTTTCATGTTTCGTACACTTTCAGGAAATAAATATAAGTTGCAAATTCATTTGTATTTTTGTGTTGCAAGGAACTAAAAAAAATACATAATTTTTTAGATTAAAAAAAAACTAATTAGCAATGGTCTATTTGTTGTCAAATGGTCAAATTTTGGAGTCGATAACCATTGGTAAAGACGTCATAGGCGTCCGTCATAAACAATATCACCATGGTTAATAAACCTACGAAGCTTCATCGACCGAAGAACGTAATCTTATCGGTCATGCCTTCCAACGACAGATTTTCGCAGGCTTCGACCTTTGTTGATACCTATGTTTTCTAGTAGTGTTATTATACATAAACAAAGATTCATGTGTCATATGTCAATTACGTGAAATTATTTTTGAATATATGTTAATGTACAAGACCCTAAAAAAAATGCGTGCTGCCTGATTTCCTTTTCTTCCTTTTGAATGTAAAATAAGAAAGAAATAATATATTCTCTTAACATTGTGGTTTAACACCTTAACTTAACAATGTCGAACAAATTACTCGTAATTCAAAGTTAGGAGTGTGCACAAAACCGAAAAAACTGATCCGAAAAAAAAAGTGAAAAATACAAACCGAAACGACTGTTTAGGTTTTTGTTTTTGTAAAAACCGTACTTTTGGTTCAGTTCTGGTTTTGCATGTAATAAAAATCGAAAAAATCGACCGAACCAAATTTCTAAATATTCATTTTTTATTTAGTATTATGAGTAATAAGTTAGAATTTAATAAATACGTAACTTAATTTTTTTCCCTCAATGTGTAATAATAAATTAGTTATTTTTGTACCTAGTTCCAGATTTTGGGCCAACCTTTTTTTTTAACCTGAATTTCAAGCTCGAATGTCAAATATTGAAAAAATTGAAACCAAAACCTGAATCATCCACACCCCTATTTTAAGACAAGTTAAGTGTATTCATTAAGTAATCAAAGATAAAGTAAATATGGATTACATATAATAACAATAAGTTTTAATTTACAAAATTTATATTTAACATTTAAAGTTATATGAATAAGTTAAAGTCTATAGGTGGCAATGGGAGTGTGTTGGGTTGGATTTGGGTGATAAGTCAGGATGAGTATGGGTTAGGATGGATATGGGATCAGGATGGATTTTTAAAATAGAGGGTTAGGATGGATATGAGTCAAGATAGGTTAAAACTAACTCATCTGAATCCAAGTGAAGTTTGACATACAAAGGGTTTAAAAACCACTCGAAAAAATATTCAAAAACACTATTAAAAAAATAATAACTTAAAAGATATTTGGTATGCTTTTTGATTGCATTTCGCTTTCTTTTGTTTCGTTTTGGTCAGATTTTCGGTTTCATATCGGTTTTTTGTATCGTTTTGGTCGTTTTTCTATTTCGGTTTGGTTTTGTTTCAGTTTTTTTGTTTCGTTTGGTCGGTTAGTTGTTTTTGATACGTTTTGGTCCGGTTTTTAAATTGCATTTAGTTTTTTTATGTTTTCTTTTGGTCAATTTTTCAGTTTCAATTCGGTTTTTTTGTTTCGTTTCGATCGCTTTTCTATTTCGGTTCAGTTTCGTTTCGGTTTTTTTGTTTCGTTTTGGTCGGTTCAGTGTTTTTGTTTTGTTTTGGTGAGCTTTTCAGTGGCATTTCGGTTTTTTTTTTGTTTCATTTTGGTCGTTTTTATATTTCGGTTCATTTTCGTTTATTTTTTTTTTGTTTTGTTTCGGTCGATTCGGTGTTTTTGTTTTGTATTGATTTCAGTTGCATTTCGCTTTTCTTTTGTTTTGCTTTGGTCAGCGTTTCAGTTTCATATCTTTCATATCGGTTTTTTTTTTTCGTTTTGGTCGGTTCGGTGTTTTAGTTTTATTTTGGTCTGCTTTTCAGTTGCATTTCGCCTTTTTTTTGTTTCGTTTTGGTCAAGTTTTCGGTTTCATATCGGTTTTTTTGTTTCGATTTGGTCGTTTTTTTATTTCGATTCAGTTTTGTTTCGTTTTGGTCAACTTTCGGTTTCATATCGGTTTTTTTTTGTTTCGTTGGTTGTTTTTCTATTCGATTCAGTTTTGTTTCGGTTTGGTCGATTCAGTGTTTTTGTTTAGTTTTGGTTAGCTTTTCGGTTGCATTTCGCTTTTTTTATATTGTTTTGGTCGTTTTTATTTTGCTTTGGTCGTTTTTCTATTTCGCTTTTTTATTTTGTTTCGGTTCAGTGTTTTTGTTTAGTTTTGGTTAGCTTTTCATTCCCGTTTTTTTTGTTTCGTTTTGGTCGTTTTTCTATTTCGGTTCAGTTTCGTTTTTGTTTCGTGTTAGTCGGTTCGGGGTTTTTGTTTCGTTTTGATCGTTTATTGGGTTTCGGATGTGTTTTGTTTCGCACGTGATAGTTTGTGTATTTTGAATTAGATAAATTTTGGATAACTTGGATATTTTGTTTTGACCCATTTTAACCTGTAAATGAAACTCACTTGTATATTTTCAACCCATCCTGACCCACTTGAAGAATTTTTATGATTTATCATAACCCATTTTACTTTTAAAGTTTATCCATAATTCATTTGGGTTGGGTTTGCCACCAGTGCACTACTACAAAAATAGGCAATTGTATGGTCAAATCCGTAGCAAAATCGTAGCTAACACCCTGTTTGCTACGGATTTGCTACGAATATAATCCGTAGGTACAAGTCTCGTAGCTAACTTATTTGCAACGGTTTGTTGCTAGGGAATCACAATTTTGCAACGAATTTAGCTACAAAAAAAGTTGTCGTTATTATAGCTATATTAGCTACAGATTTTGCTATAAAATTGTTTTCTACGTATTTTAGATATTGGCTATTAAATCACAAAATTGCAGATTTACACACAACAAGAATAAGCAATGATATCATTCTTTTGGAGTTCCATTGGTGCAATGAAATAAGTATTTAGCAAAGAATAACTGAACCAGAAACAATATTTGACCTATTAATTTCCTTCAAGGCTTCAATTAGGACAGAAACTAACCACATAAATGTCAAGTAGCGGTCATTTTGCAATATTGAATGCATGTAGAACCAAGGCTTCTTTTTTCATTGCTCCAAGCAAAATCTGACTTTATGCCCTAATTTTGAAATGAGCAACTTGCCACTCACCATGACTCCAAATCTGAAAACAAAAGAAAAGGGAACACTCGCGTCAAAAGACAACCCCAAAAGAAAAAAAGCAATAACCATAAAACAATGTTAAAATTTATACCACGAATGCATCTCAAATCTCAATTGCAGATTGATGATACATAAAATTAAGATCATACTAGCTTTCACTAAAATACAAGTTTGATATCGATTTGTTGAGCTGTAACATCCATTAGTAGGATTGGAATTAATTTGTTCGAGAAGGAAATTAAATTGGGTAAAAATTAATTTCTAGAAGAGGGAAATTAATTTGGGGAAAAATTTAGGAAGATTGGAATATAAAACTTGGAGGAAGTTTTAAATTATTCTAGAAAAATATTTTTGGGGGAAAACACGTGTGATGAAAATTTTCGTACCATGAACATTTTAGTGGCATACAGATTTTAAATTTTACTAACAATGTCAATAGGTAAAGAAAAAATATGGCATACATAAATTCTCATAAAAGAAACTCTATATTAGTAACACAAAAAATAATAAATGTCTTAAAAAATGTATATCAAGCAAATATGATATACAAATAAAAACTTATATTAGTGACACAAAAGTCAAAGGTCATTAAACGCGTGTGTCACGACTTTTATATTTTATAATGTATGAAGGGTCCTTCGTTATATCAGATTATCATTCCTTCGTTATATTAGATGTAATGGTGACCACTAACAAGTCATAGATGTCTTAATGGGCCATATTGAACTATGATAGAATTCGTGAGCCATGATGATTTTTATTATGTCCTATTTTGTTTTAATGGATTGTAGAGTCATGTTAAAAATAATAAACAATAACATGACATGGATGTCTTAATGGCCATAGTATATTATCATCATCATCATCCTTGAACATAAGGCACGTAACACTCAGTCATTGGAACACAAGCTCATTGGTGCATGTACCCTTGTCTTTCGGTTATCAACGCCACCACATGATGGCTGATTAACCTTCCACCACTTTTAACGTTATTTTCACGAAATTGGTAAAATAACGTCAAAATTAGTGCAATTTCACTTTCGCCCACCCGAGGGCCCACACGTACATAAATTATATGCATGCACAGCAAGTAGGGCATATTAATGGCCATATTAGACCTTGATAAGTCTTAATTGACCATGAAGGATGTCATATTGCATTTTAAAGGGTTATATTAGGTTGTAATGCATCATATAAGACGTAACGTTAATAACATGTAGTAAATGTCTTATTGGGCCGTATTGGGCCTTGAAAGAACTCAATGGGCCATTACGGGCCTTGATAAATCGTAGTGGACCATTATGAGTTTTGTTATGCCATATTGAGTTTCAATGAGTTGTGGTGAGTTGTATCAGATGTAATGGACAATAACATATATACATAAAGTGTCCGGTTCAATGGTCGATCTTGTTCTGAAAACAAGTTTTTAAATGGTGGGTCTAGTTAGTTCTTGGAGATCTTATTAAGTATATTATTAACTTATCTTTGTTACATTTTTTTTTATTATTTGACTTTAAGATAGTGTGCTATGGATTTTTGCTACCGAGTTATGAAAATAATTTTACATTATCGTTTCTTGATTTTTATACGAATTTATTTAATCATTTTTAAATCATTAATTTCTCGATGTAGCTACGGATTTGCTACATATTTCATTGAATTCTTTTGTAACTTTATTTATTGATTTTTGCTACCAATTTTGCAACGAATATAATTAAAACTTTTCTCTCACTATTTTATTTACTCAGGGTTGCTATCAGTTTGCTACGAATTTACTAAACTTTTCAAGAAAATATATTTTTTTAATGGATTTGCTACGGGTTTTGCTACCAATTTTATGAAGTTGTTTTTTATTATTCTTATATTCTCAAGTTTGCTACGGATTTTGCTACCGATTTTATGAAGTTGTTTTTATTATTTTTATTTTTTCAAATTTGTTACGGATTTTGCTACAGAAATTATGATGCAATTTTTAATATTTTTATTTTCTCAAGTATGCTACGGACTTTCATTTGCAACGGAATATGCGTAGCTAAATCATAGCAAAATGTGTGCCTAGCTAATCCATAGCTACTTCGTAGCAAAATTTGCAACCAACTTTTTCCGTAGCTAAAAGTCTGTACCTAATACCTGTTTGTGTAGTAGTGGTGGCGGATCCATAAAATTTAGCCAGTGGGTGCAAAAAAAGGTACCTAGAACCCGCCAATTCAAACTAAAACAAGTCAAACAAAAATGGGTCGGATCAAACCGAAACGGGTCGAGTCAAAAATTTACATTAAACAAACTACGTATAAAAATGCAAACAATAAATTTCATTAAAGATAAACAAAATACAAATTACAACTGACCGCTACGTGATTTTATCTTTTGAAAACAGTCAATTATAGTTTCATTCGTAACACTTAAAAGTGCTTCTTTTTCAACATTACAAATTACACAAGCATTCAAAATATCTTTGGATGGGTCACTAAATTGTTTTTGGATGGGTCACTAAATTTTTTTATGGGTCATTTGGGTCTTTGGACCTAATAAATTACAAATTTTTAAAATAAACTTTACTTGAGTGGGTGCAAACGCTCCCCCCTAACCAAACACTGGATCCGCCCCTGTTTGCCACCCTTAAGTTAAACAAAAGATTAATAGTATTTTGCACTACAATAATGTTGATAAGATTGGGGAAGCCACTGACATGATAACAATTCAGAAACCAAACTACAAGGGTATTCAGGCGTTCACGGCTTCACGTTTCGTCATTGCCAACCCAACCCTTCACCGATGATTTTCTCCATGCTATTTCTGTTCGGTGATACAGATGATGGAAGGAGAGAGATATATGAGGGGCC
The DNA here is from genome assembly GCF_021521415.1 of Bidens hawaiensis. Taxonomy (NCBI): domain Eukaryota; kingdom Viridiplantae; phylum Streptophyta; class Magnoliopsida; order Asterales; family Asteraceae; genus Bidens; species Bidens hawaiensis. Next base: position 50,795 of record NW_027500659.1, read on the forward strand.
TTGACTAGTCATATGCACTTTTATATATATACTTGACAATCTTTTATTGATCCATTTATTCTTCATACCTACATAAACCTTTATACACCATAACGCCCTAGGAACACAACAATATACTTGTATTAATAGAAAGTTTTAACTGACTAAAGAATCAACTAACCATTTTAGTTTCGTCTATGCCTACACATGAAGGTCAGACTACCTATAAATACACAACTCGTTTATAACTCATTTACTTTACTTCCGTTTAAACATTCTTGGGTGCCCACTTTCACACTCGCGATACCCAAAGGTCAAAACCCCTACGTATACCGTTGTTTTGCAAGTCGATAACTTTAGCTTTATTAGAAAGATAGATTTAACATCATCATCACCGTGTTAATTATTCAATTATGCATAATATAGCATATAATGAAAGAACTTTGCATCAAATAGACATCTATTCTATATATCTAAAGGCAGGATGCCCTATGTAAACTATTCAAGAAGGGATATTTAGCTTTTGAATGAGATTGAGGGCATAATCCCTACTGGCCTGAGGTTAGACACTAGGCTTAAAATCAGGTTTTAGAATTAATGAACAAGCTACAAGGAACTTCTTTACAGGCTTGCATTTTGGTAATAGTTTTAAACGATTCTTGTCGCCTTCGCTTACATTATTTTTGCTATTTTATTAACTTCTTTTTGACAAGAATCTACAGAAAAGGCGGCAGTAGCAGCTTGCTAATCATCAACGGCTTCTTTTCCTAACTTTTTGTAATAATTTGCCAATGATTTTATTAGTCTGTGTGATAAGAACATATCCCTTGATCAATAAATAACTTTTCTTCTTATTTTGTACCAGAATCTTTGATTAAGTGGACTAAAGGAACGTACAAAGGTGACATAGGTATAAAAGTAATATAGACGAAAATATCTACTTATAACTTGAAGGAATTAGGAATTTATATTTCAAACAAATAACATATACCTATGCATCAACGGTGTGAATTTCATGAACGACATGGATAACACAAAATGAATCCAGCACAAAATTCAAGGGTTTGAATTGGGTATATTGTTAATGAGTTTTGGCTATTACAATTTACAATTATACATAAGGGTGTATTTGTAGACTAAATAATTAGGGTTCCTCTAATTCTAAAACATGGACCAAAGGAAAACTCCTAAAATAGTATTTTGGCAAGTTGCCAAAAACAAATAATCTAGCACAAAATGGTTTAGGGTTAGGTCGGCTGCCCTTTTCTCCCATCAACCCTAGGCACATTACTTTCTAATGTTTCAATATTTTTAGTATTCCTACTATGCCAAGTTTAGGATGCTTGCAGTAGAGGTGCACAAATCGGTTTTTTTAAAAAAACCGGTTTGGTTAATAACCGGACTGGTTTTTCTTGGCCTGGAAAAAAACCGGTTTTTAAATAACCGGACCGGTTTATTAACCGGTTTTTTTGGTGCAAAACTCTGACCGGTCTAACCGGTTAGGACCGGTTTAGAAACCGGTTAGAACCGGTTAATAACCGGTTTTTTTAATTAACCGGTTTTTTTTTAAAATAACCGGTTAATAACCGGTTTTTTTCATAATAACCGGTTTTAAAATTAACCGGTTTTTTCCATAACCGGTTCAGTAACCGGTTTTTTCTCTAGAACTTGTAACCGATATACGAACCGGCGGTTACTAAACCGGTCAAACCGGTTTTTAAATAACCGGTTTTTGTAAAAACCGGTTTTCGGTTTAAACCGTTGAACCGGTTCACCAACCGGTTTTTTTGCCCATCTCTAGCTTGCAGTATTAAAAGGTCATTAGATTTCGAAATATCTTTTTATGCTCAAATCGGGTCTGAAGACATTAAGACACCATATACTCTAATTTCTTTGATCACTAAGAATCTGGCTCTGTTCGTATCTAACTGGTATAAAAAATTGTGACAGATCAGGCATATGAATTCACTATTCACTACTATCCATAAATACCATTTACTATCCATAGACATCATTCACATGGAAAATGCTATTCATGTCAAAAAAATATTGTTCACATTGTGAAATCAGATTTAATATTTCTTTTTATTTTATGGTCCTCTCATAGTTTCTATATAGTACTAAAGTGAAAGTAAACAACATATAATATGCATTTAGTGCTACGAAAGCTCATTAGCATTTTTACCCTATATTTTAGACCCTTTTTGGTGAAGATTTGACTTAACCCAACACCACCCGACCCATTAAAAACACCATCATCCCTCCCGTTAAAGTCAAAACATAAGTTATCACTTACATGATGGTTGTTTTTAATGTTTATTTTTGTTTTCTTTTATTTTAGATCATTTGCTCACGTTCATGGGCAAGCTACCTTAATAGCTAAAACACATGACCACCACTCGGTGACTGCAAAGTCGGGAGTAAGAAGGACAACCCAGAAAGCGAAGGGGATTTAATAAAGTGTGTGAATATAAGAAGTGTTATTTTTACAAGGAATAAGTTAGGTTTCGGGGACGAAACCTCTTTAAGGAGGGAAGACTTGTAACATCCCAAAATTTCAAAAGTAATATTAATTATATTATTTAATATTGATGGGAAAGGTTTACTCGGGTTAGTGGGAAAATAATAAGATTAAGTAAGGGTTAATACAAGTCGGGCTTGTGTTGGCTTAAGTAATATGGGTAATGGACTTGGGTGAAAATAGAAGGAAGATAGACCATGGGCTCAAGCCCATGACCCATCATGTAAATACCTTCATTATGCCTAAATCATTCATTTACACATATTCCATACACCACCCAAAACACACACTTAGCTCTCTCTTCTCCTACTTTCTCTCTCTAGCCTAAACCAAGAAGAAGAATCCATCCCGACCCGAGGTATGATAGTATGATGTTGTTTATACTCAAACCTGTTAGATTTTGTCACGAAACGACGAGCCGACACCGTTAAACCGTTAAAGTCATGAGATCCGGGTGGAATCGGGTATAACCGAACCTAAGATAAGCTTATGGATCACCCTAGCTCAGATCTGGATCGAACGGGACGAAAAACGGTGAAAATGGTGGTGAAATAAGCAAGATCTCACGTTTCTGGCGAGATCCCGTTATTCCGGCAGTGGCGGCGCCAGAGAATGTGGTACGAGGTTTAGATCTTGTCAAGGAATGTTCTGACCTAACCCTAGTTCGTTAGCGGGAATGTGACGAACCAACCTTAGTTCGTTAACGGAAACATAACGAATTAGCAATTATTCGTTATGACCTTTCTTTAAGCAGGGATAACGAACTAGAGGCAACTCGTTAAGTTGATTCGTTAACAGGAGCTTAACGAACTAATCTCAGTTCGTTTTGTTAATTCGTTAAGGAATGAATGATGAACTAAACCCAGTTCGTTAAGTAGTTCATTAAGGGAGAACTGACGAATTAACCCCCAGTTCGTTAAGGGTTCAGTTTGTTAAGGTTTCAATTCGTTAAGGCTTCAGTTCGTTAAGGGTCCAGTTCGTTATGAGGACTGGTTCGTTATGTGGTCCAATTCGTTAAGGACATGGTAACGAACTAGAAGTTTGGCAGAATTACAGAATGGTCCCTGGACTTAGAGAAGAATGATATAATTGCATAGTAGTCCTTGGACTTTGATAATTTATGAATGATACCTTTAAAGGTTAATGCGTAACGATTAACTAATCGGGTAATGATTCAATGAAGTAAAACCAGCTTAGACGCATAAGGCTAATTAAGTAGCAATGAGAATAACTAGAGTAGTATTTGATATTCAATTATTAAACAGTTAGTCGCGCACAGCTCGAGAAGGAATAACCAGTAGCAGAAGAAGTAACCGAGTTCATGTGAGTTTCTAGCCCCATTCCTTGTTATGTTTTCGGGAATGTGTGCATACTCGATGTGATAGTTAATACACTTACCTTAAATGGTAAGTGTATGCCATGTACGATATATGTGATAGATACAAATGATTGCTTGTCGGTACGTGAACGATCTTCGGATATTGCACGTACTGCCAGGTTATAAATAAAGATATGAATATTGTACGTAATGTAAGATGATTGCTTGTCGGTACGTGAACGATCTTCGGATATTGCACGCACTGCCAAGTTATAAATAAATATATGAATATTGTATGAAAAGAAAGGATGATTGCTTGTCGATACATGAACGATCTCTGGATATTGCATGTATTGCCAAGAATAGTGATTGTCTCCTTATATGGATATTAAATAATAAATTATGTACAGAGTTCCTTCTACGGATAATATATAGAGTGTTCCTTTAATGGAAAGCATAGAGTGTTCCTTTAATGGAAAGCATAATGTTCCTTTAATGGAAAGCACAGTGTTCCTTTAATGGAAAGCATAGTGTTGCTTAAATGGAAAAATAGTGTTCCTTCTATGGAAACTATAGGATGTTCCTTCTATGGAAGTATATAGAGTGTCCTTCTATGTATAATATATACAGAGCGTCCTTCTATGGAGAATATAAAGAATGGGCAATAGCCATGGTTCTTTTAATAGATATTATGTGACGTTCCTCTTATGGATATTTATACAAGGTTAAGATATTAATATGTACCTTCGGATATGTATGTATATGAATGTAATTGTATGTATGGTATGATGTATGATTAACTAGAACTCACTCAGCGTAGCTGACTTTTAGTATGCACGCAGGTAAATGAGTTTAATGAGCTAGCATGAGGAGGGCACATGGCATGGATCGAACGGCTGTCATTTGAAGATGGAAGAAATGATGTTTTAAATATGATGTTTTATGTTATGGATTTAAAGAAAGGATTAAAGGTTTTGTAACGAATGATTTAAGCTAATGTTTTCGCGAAAGTTTTAATGAACTCTGATTTGTAGAATTGTGTTTATGAGTAAATCCGACGTTAAAGTAGGGCTACCGGGTACGGGGCCTTACACAATACTGTAATTTTCATCAAATCTCATACACTGTTCCCATCAATTCCGTCCACCTTCACCATGACCGTTCATCAATCCGTCACCATCCAACGATTATGTCCACCGTCCACCATTCAACTATTTTGTCCACCATACACCATCTTCCTCTATCACGACTTGATCACATGTCACTTGATAAAATTGACCAATTGAAATTGAAATTGTTGAACTAATTGATCAATTAAACTTTGAAATTGGTCCAACTAATCATTAATTTGAAGTTTCAATTGATCAATTTTGAGTTTTGAGTGATGGGTTTTAACTAAACGTTTAAAGTTTTAAGCGCCATTTGCAGAAACCCAGTTGCAGACATTCCATATTTTGTTCATATGATAGAATCAATGATCAAATTAACGGTCGATTGACGATTGTTTGATGATTACGAGATTATATAAAGAAATTCAGTGTTCAATTTTATGTTACAGGTGTTTAATTTTTTTTGTTAGTTTTAGAATTCTGAACACCCAGAACTTCTTAGAACTTCTAAACTTTATCAGAACTTTTAAACTTTTTGAACACCCAGAACTTCTAAACCTTTTTGAACACCCAGAACTTCTTAGAACTTCTAAACTTTATCAGCACTTCTAAACCTTTTTGAACACCCAGAACTTCTTAGAACTTCTAAACTTTTATAAACACCCAGAACTTCTTAGAACGTATTAAAACATTTAAAGATGTTCATTTTTTTAACACCTAGAACTTCTTTGAATTTATTAGAACGTTTAAAGATGTTCTTTTTTGGTCAGAACGTTTAAAGGTCTTCAGTTTTGTTTCAGAACGTTTAAACATAATATTTTGAACCCTAATCAGAGCTCGATTGAGTGCATTATTTCTGCAATTCCATAATAGATTGATGAATCTAAATACTTCTACACATCAATTCGATTGATTAAATCATCATTTTTTGATCAATTTTGAAGAATTCTTGATGTTCAACGCCGTTTAATTTTGATTTGGTTTTTGACTTTAGAGATTTCATACTTTAAGCTGTGATTAGAGTTTAGAAATTGGATTAGATTGAGCAACGAGTTCCGAATTTGGATCAGAGTCGATTTGTAATCGACGAATTTTGATCGCGAACTACTGTTGGGTTATTTACGAAATTGTCACCGCATGTTTTTTAATCTAACGCTCTGGAAGGTCACCTACGTAATGTATGATAAGCCATTATTGTACGTTAACTCTCCCACCCATATACACACACACACACACACACTAGTTTGAGGCCCGTGTATTACACGAGTAATTGTTGAAAATTTTAAACTTTGACCATAAAGTGAAATACAGTCAACAAATTGATCATATATTGTTCATACAATTACAATTAAATTAAAATTACATAACTAATTGTAGGACCGGTTCGGGACTCGGTTTCCCAACGATTCACGGGGCAACGTGTTAGAGTGCGGAATCCTCTAACACGGCGATTCGGTGGTGATCAACGGGCACGTAGGTACGATTCCTAAAGGTGTTTGACGCCTAGGATTGGAGGAAACGACCAAGAACACGAAGAACGCTCGAGAGTGTTTCGGGAGGCTGCTGCTTCTCTGATTTTCGTGAATGTGAGTTGTGTTGAAAAGCCTCCGTGAAATTTCCTAAGTAACGTTTATATATCGAAAACTGGTTCGATCGAATGAGATACCCATTCGATCGAATGAGATCTGATTCGATCGAATCAGTGACTAACACGTTGCCCCGTGAATCGTTGGGAAACCGAAGTCCCGAACCGGTCCTACACTAATATTACACAAATATGTTACAAATAGGTAAAAACTTTCTTTTACACCACATTTGTACGGGATTTTATTAGCAGGTATACAATGTTTATCAAAAATTAAAATTTTTAGTCCATGTCTGCTTGTAACTCTTAATAAAGTAACATATAGGCCTGCTTATAACTCTTAATATAGCTATATATAGTTGTCTGTGTGACAAAAAAGGTTCTCCAAGTACTACTAAAAAAATCATACAGATAAAATATCATAGCTTTTAATCAATTAATATGATGTCATTTGAGAATATCTCCTCATATTTATAAAAAAACATGATTATCCCAAAAACCATATACCTGAACTTTGATGATTTAATTATCCTTAAAATCTTTACAATTTGAAATTGATTGATCATGATAAATTTGTTGTCATTAATATTCTGTGTATGACAAATTTTTAATTGACTTTATATTTTACAATTAAAAATTGTATAATAAAGCAACATAAAAACTGAAAATTTAAATATAACAAAATGATTTGTTTATTTCATATGAATGTAACTGCCAGGAAAATGAAAAATACATACTAACATTAAAACCATGTTCAAATAATAGTGATTATTCTGAGTTAATAGAATATTAGAAAATTTAAAGTTGCATAAAGTGAATGTAGTGATTCTTATTTATAATCGTTGAAAGTAGGGCTACCACTTTTACCCGTAACATGAAACCCAATCCAAGAAAACCCATACCTAAACCCAAACTAACCTGACCCGAGAAACTCGAACCTAAGAAAATACTAACCCGAACCTGAACCAAAGTAATTAGGGTTGGTTCTTAGGTCCAAATTCTATGTTTTAGGTCAACCCAAAAACTTTTAGTTTTAAAATCATATGTATTTTTAGGTATTAAAGGCTAAGCCTTAGTCACTGACGTTATCAGAATTTAGTCCAAGTCGATTGTTCTCATTCCACATATTATGGAGCGAATGTTTATTGTTTATTATTTTGAATATAAACCATAATAAACACTTTAATTAACACCTCAAAATTCACTAATCGTCTATTGTCAATCCATATGGAGAATACTTATTATATGTAGTAATGGATTTAGTTGGAATAAACCTATAATTCTAATGTCATATATTGAAATGACTTAGAAAACAAAGACCATGTATGAAAATTGGTTGAAAAAAGGTGAGAAGTGTTATGGTATTGACAAGTGGCAAAAATGGTAGGCTTTTATTAGAATATATCTATATTACATTATAATACATATAGCCAACCTTTTTTCTCCCCTCACTCTCTTTCTTAAGACGCCCTAATATTCAATGTCCATTAAGGTCTCCAACGTATTCATAATATTTTCCGGCGAATTCAATTCAACGCCGACTGTTGGCACTAATTTCATCGATTGAAACGTTAAATCAATTGAAGACGTATCTTCAGTCATCGTTAACCCTTACAAATATAACCACAACTCCTACCCTCCTTCAGTAACCAAGGTTCCTTCTATGCCCACAACCGATAAATGATTATAGGTAATCTTACATTTCATACAACCGATTGTTAGGGTTATTTGAAATCAATAAGTAATTTGTGTTTATTTTCTCATGTTTCAGAAGATTATATTTGCCAACCTTCAATTGCAATCAAGCTATGGTGAAATCCTAATCAATTCCTTTTAATTCATGTTTGTTTGTTTATTATTGCAAAGCTTCTAATTTCATTTTTGTGCAATAGGTGTATGGTTTAGGGTTACTATCATCAACAATTTAGATTCTCTGTTTTACACCGGGACGATTACAGACTAACGGCAGATAGACGGGCAACAAGCTGCGCCGCTACCCCCTTCTGAATAGCAAACCCTACCCTACTAAACACAACGTTCCCTTTAGCATGGGCGGAGTTACTGCTGACCACCTGCTGAACCCGCTTAAGGAACTGAACCGCGTCAGGGCCGAGAGCGCCAAAGGTGTCAAAAGCAAACGGTATGAACACGTGCTGATTCTCAAGGCAAGCTTTCTCGTGCTTAGCTACTTTACCCACCTCTGCCTTGTTTATCGCATGAACCACCACAAACCCATGGTCCCGTAGCCCAACGAGGGGGGACACACCTGTCAAATCAACGCACGCGTGCTTCCCTTTTTCCCATCCAAAAACAAGAATGTCAGCGGGTCGTAGGGTTGATCTCCCATCTAAAGGGTCGGTTAAGAAGTTCACCGGGGCTTCCTTTTTTGCCGAGATCCCGGCCCGCTTAAGGACGTCGTAAAGCACATCTCGAACTAGATCATGTCGATATTTAAAGCCTGGTAATTCTTTGCAATGGACTGCATGCTCCCCAAAAGAATCCAAACAAGCCTTTCGGCATACGGGACACGGGTCATCCACCGGGAAAAGGGGTACCATCAACCGGTATTTGAGGATGGCCCGATGTTCCACTGGCGACATACATTGACCTAAACCTTCAATGGGAACAACTGACAGGAAATCCAGAGCGTGAGGGGCACGTAAACACTCAAACACGGCTCGCTGTCGCGGGGACAAAGCGAACTTCTCTTCAACTGTCTTGACGATTTCACCATATAAGGCATTCGCCAAAATTTTCTGGGCTTTAGGAGGGGCGGTGTCTTTAAAGTCGAAACCGCCAAGATCAAGATCAGGAAGAGAATAATGCAGGGTATCCAACGCACCCCTATAATCAGAGTCAAACAACCCACCCCCACACTCCCGTAGGATGTGGTCTTGAAGAGCCCAAGATTGGGCCCTTGAAGCCACAAAAGCGTAGGAAGAGGCATCCTCGGCCGAGCAAATCCCAAGACCCCCAAAACGGGTTGGGAGGGAAGCTAACCTCCATTGGAGGTCCCCAAAAAAGGCACCACCACAAACAACAATGTCCTCGATCGCTTTTCGAAGACCCGTGTTAAAAACAGAGACGGCTCCTCCGACATAGGAAGGCTGACACGTCCTAAGCCCAAACAGTAGTTTAGCGACCCCCATACACGAACGAAGCAAGAGGAGTTCACTTTGAGGGTCACGAAGGCCTTTGAGGTATTCCATCAGCTCAACCGCACGTTTTGCTCTTTTGAGGGCCAAGCCACTAATAAACTCCTCGTTTCTACTGACAGCACCACCCAAAAGTTTCACACCATGCACCGGCCTACCAATCTCCCGCTGAAATAAACCCTCTTGAGTCTTCGCCCCATCACATGTAAGCCAAAAAACTTCAGTTTTTTTATGTTGAGAAGGAGGCCCAAAGAGGGGCCCTACACTCTGATGATGTCTAAAGCCTTGGCAACCTGAGTAGCGTCTCCAATAAGGGTCCCATCATCCAGGTACCAGGCGTGAAAAAGAAGCTTACAACGATCTCTGATTCGGTGGACAAGGGGGTGTAAAACAAGAGCAAACACGAGAGGCCCTAAGGGATCCCCTTGCTGAACCCCTGTGGAAGACCAAATATTATCATTTCCCACATAAAGCCTAGCTGGTTGCCCGTATAAAAAATCAACCCAAGCAGAGATGGATGGACACATTTTCCTTACCTCATTTAAAAGAGCAGTTATATCCACAAGGTTAAAGGCATTCGAAAAATCGACGGTAAGCATAGCCAACGACCCGTCTCGGTGGTGCGCATTTACAAACCTATTTGCAACTTTTTTTGTGTGTCCGGCTTAACTGCAGGTTCTTTCTTTGACCTATCCTTCGCTTGTTGTTTTGTGTTTTTTGGATGTTTATATTGTAATCTTCACTTAGGTTTCTACAGATTGCCGTTTTCGGTCGGGTCACAACCTTGGTTAATGATTTAAGGAATATTGGATTTTAATAATCCCTATTGAATGGTATTGGCCAATAATAATCCCTATTCATTTTATCGCCACTGACGGTCCCAAATTCAAAAAAGTTGGCCCTCCATGGTCCCCCGTTAAATATGACTTAACGGCGTTATAGTTATTTCTAAATTTCAAACAAATGTTTTAGGGCTTTTGATCGTTAGGAGGATACGAGTCGATTGATGTAAAACTTAGTTCGAAACAGTGCTTCAAAATGACGAAGCAATTCTTCAATTCAGGTGTTTGAACTTACAACTAACCAAAATTAAGTCGTTTAGATAATTGTTTGGAGCTAAGTTTTATATCATTCGACTCGTATCTTCCTTCCGATTAATAGCCCTAAAAAGTTAGTTTGAAATTCGGAAAAAAATATAATGCTGTTAAGTCCTTTTTAACGGGGGACCATTGGGGGCCAACTTTTTTGAATTTGGGACCACTAGTGGCGATAAAATGAATAGGGATTATTATCGGCCAATACCATTCAATAGTGATTATTAAAATCCAATATTCCATGATTTAAATAAGGTACCATTGATGCTAACTTACCTTTTTTTGGGTGTCATGTTGACATATTATATTAAATTCTGGTTTTCGATGATAGTTTTTGGGTTTCAGTTGTTTATATGTAGTGGTGTTATGCTGATTTGAGAATAACTAAACAAAAAAGTGATATATCTGTCAATACTGAAGCTGGTGAAGGTGAAGATAGGCGTATGAAATCTGCAATTGGCATTGGGACACTTCTTCATGTCATGATATTGTTCATGCTACTTTTTATTATTTTATAAATTCATAATGTTTGTTCATATAATAATAATATGCTTAAACTTGTATGATGTCTGTTACTCTGGATCAACTAAAGGTTATTTATCTTTTTTACAAAATGTTAATTTGTTTTAATCATAATATCATATATATTCTTTTATAAATCCTTATTTTATCCGGTCACCTGAGCTTTTTTATAAATCATTAGCTGCAAAACTTGTGCTCGGTATGCCATTTAAGGTCGGTTCAAGTTTATTCTCAAGTTTATTCTCTGTTACATTTATTTATAAAATCTTATCAATATTTGTTAGCTCAGAATATGTGGTGTTTGCTTTATTTAGGATCTTGCAACCGTAGATTCTATCTTACTCTTTGATCTTCAAGTGATAAGTGCATAAATTAGAGAAAAAACAACACATTTGCCTGGTGTTTCGGTAATCATCAAACTGATGCTGGTTAAATAACATTGAGTGTTGTTTAAATTCATACATTCAAACAAATAAATGTCACTTGTTTTTTGTGACAGATTGCAATTATGGGCTGCATAGTTAACGAGCCCGGGAGACGGTCAATGCCGATTTTGGATATGTCAGTGGTGCTCTCGGAAAGATTGATCTTTATGCTGGAAAGGTACGCAACTACTGTATTGTATTTTAACAATTCAATTGTTTTACAATGATGAAACTAAAAAAATGAAACTGAAACTGAAACTAAACCAACAACAAAACGAACTGAAACTAAACCAAAAACCAAAACAATCAAAATCAAAACTAAAATCGATAGAAATAAGAAACCGGAAAAAACGAAACTTGAGCTGAAACAAAACCGAATAAGTTGAAACCAAATTTAAATAAAACTAAAAGACTTAAAGCAAACCCAAACCAAAAACCGAATAAACTGTAACTGGACAGAAACAAAACAAAAAACATGAATCCAAAACCCAAAAAACTGACACTAAATCTGGTATGTTGATATTATATTACTAGCGGGATTTGATTGTATGAAGGAAAGTGGTTAGCTGTAATTCAAATTGGTTTTAAATTAATATTAGTAATAAAAAGAATTGTATATAAACGTGTGTTGATGGAACTGACAAACTTTATGGCTGGTCTTGGCTTATACTTTATCGCGTATTCCCCCAACTCAATTGCCCATTTGGCTAGGCGTCCCGATAACTCGGGTTTTGTAACATCCCGAAATTTCTAAGGTAATATTAGTTATATTACTTATTAATAGATGGAAAGTTTACTCGGGTTATCAGGAAATAAATAATATAATAGGAGTTGGTATGGGTCGGGCTAGTGTTGGGTAATGGATGTGGGTTGTGGACCTGGGTTAATTGAGATGGGTTAAATGAGAATGGGATTTTAGGGATATAAATACCCCCAAAATCCCAAAATATCTCATTTCTCACCAACTCCCCAACACACACTCCATACACACTCAAAACACACACATTCTAACCGATCAAGATTCGAAGCCGAGACCCGAGATTTGTTGATAGATCTGAGTTGGTAAGGTAAGAACTAATCCCGCAAAGCTAATATTACTGAAAATGGTTAGGATTTGACGGGTTAACCGGACCCGAAACCTTACTGCCCAAATCGGACCCCTAAAACGTCGATTTTAGGCCGATTTGATGGTTGGGGTTTGTAGGCGCTGATCATACGATTCCGTGGGTACCAAAATCGAGTTATTTGGCTAAGAAACGAAGGAGTTATGGGCAAACAGATCTGCAGCGCGATAACTTCGCCTGCAAGATTAAGTTCGCCTGATGAACTTCGCCTTCAAGCGTAACTTCGCCTTCAAGCGTAAGTTCGCCTAAGGATAACTTCGCCTGAAGCCAAGTTCGCCTAAGGTTTAACTTCGCCTACGGTCAAGTTCGCCTAAGGATAACTTCGCCTGAAGCCAAGTTCGCCTAAGGTTTAACTTCGCCTGAAGCCAAGTTCGCCCAAGGATAACTTCGCCTGAAGCCAAGTTCGCCTAAGGTTTAACTTCGCCTGAAGCCAAGTTCGCCTAAGGTTTAACTTCGCCTGAAGCCAAGTTCGCCTAAGGTTTAACTTCGCCTGAAGCCAAGTTCGCCCGAGGGTTAACTTCGCCTGAAGCCAAGTTCGCCTAAGGTTTAACTTCGCCTGAAGTGAAGTTCGTTTAGAAAATAAATTAAAAACCCAATGGGAAATGTGTTAAGACAGTTAATGGAAATAAAATTTTTCCAAGCTGACCTGGCAGCTCGACCCCAGCCAGGGGCTCTGCCCCTTGGACCCTGCTAGGGGCTGCCGCCCCTAGACCCCGCTGCCAGGGGCGCTGCCCCGGACCCCCGTTCGTTGTGGGTCATATAAAGATAGAAATACGTTATGAGAGGTGATAGTTAATTGATACGTGTAACTTGTTCAGTCAGCCGAGCCCAGTTAAGAGAAGGGATTTACAGCTATCAGAAACAGAAGCAGAGTTCAGGTGAGTTTCTAGCCCCATTTATGTGTTATGTTTTCGGGGCTGTGTGCATACTCGATATGTTTGTTAATACGCTTATCCTAAGAGATAAGTGTATGCCTTATGTGAATGATATGATATATAGGAATGATTGCTTGATGGTACGTGAACGATCTTCGGATATTGCACGTACTGTCAGGTTGATGTTAGGGACCAGACCCTTATAATATCTGTGATGTTAGGGACCAGACCCTTATAATATCTGTGATGTTAGGGACCAGACCCTTATAATATCTGTGATGTTAGGGACCAGACCCTTATAATATCTGTGATGTTAGGGACCAGACCCTTATAATATCTGTGATGTTAGGGACCAGACCCTTATAATATCTGTGATGTTAGGGACCAGACCCTTATAATATCTGTGATGTTAGGGACCAGACCCTTATAATATCTGTGATGTTAGGGACCAGACCCTTATAATATCTGTGATGTTAGGGACCAGACCCTTATAATATCTGTGATGTTAGGGACCAGACCCTTATAATATCTGTGATGTTAGGGACCAGACCCTTATAATATCTGTGATGTTAGGGACCAGACCCTTATAATATCTGTGAGGTTATAGGGCGAAAGGCTCTTTAAAACGTATGAATATATGAATGTATAGAAGTATGAAAGAATAAAAGTATGAATACATGAATGTATAGAAGTATGAAAGAATAAAAGCATGAATACATGAATGTATAGAAGTATGAATGAATAAAAGTATGAATATATGAATGTATAAAAGTATGAAGGTAAGAATGTATGAAATGCAAGAATGTATTGTATGATTATGTGATTAACTAGAACTCACTCAGCGTAGCTGACTTTTAGTATGCACGCAGGTGAGCTGATTATAGAGTTAGCATGAGGATGGCACATGGCATGGATTGAACGGCTGGCATCTGAAGAAAGAAGTAAAGATGTTTTAAATATAAAGTTTTGGTGTTATGGTATCAAGGAAAAGATTTAATGTTTTGTAACAAATGATTGACGTTTTATATTCCGCGAAAAGTTTTAATAAACTCTGATTTGAAGAACTGTGTTTATGAGTAAATCCGACGCTAAAGTAGGGTCACCGGGTTCGGGGCCTTACAGGTTTGCCTAGAACGTTTGCAAGTTTGAAGTTAGAGAGAATGGTGATTGGGTGACCCTGGAAATATCGTCTTAACCTGCGTGAAGCGTGTATAAGTGCCAAGACTAATTTTTCGAGGGTAGAGTACCGGGTTTCTACGTCTGTTAGGATACGGCTGACATAATAGATTGGCATCTGGATGCCTTTTCGCTCTACTAGCATGACTGCCCCGGTTGCTCTATCTGTTGCGGAAAGGTATAGGATTAACTCCTCTCCCGCTTTTGGTGCTGTGAGCGTTGGGAGTTCGATCAAGCGTGACCGAATCTCCTGAAAAGCTGCTTCCGCTTCTGGTGTCCAGCGGAAGTGCGTTTTCTTTAAACAGTTTCTCAACGTTGACACGAAGGGAAACGACTTATCCGCGTGGTTTGCCAAAAAGCGATTAACTGCCACTAGTCGTCCATTCAGTGTCTGAGCCTGTTTGATGGTAGTAGGTGATTCCATTTTGATAATGGCTTCGACCTTTTCAGGGTTCGCTCTGAAGCCATCTTTAGTGACGATGACCCCGAAGAACTTCCCTTCTTCCATTCCAAAGGCACACTTGCTCGGGTTGAACTTCATGTTTATCTTCCTGAGCGTGTTGAAAGTTTCTTCGATGTCTTTCAACATCGCTTCTGGATCAGGGCTTTTGATGACCAAGTCATCCATGTAGACTTCCAAGTTCCTCCCAATTTGGGAATGAAACTCTTTGTCCATCAGGCGTTGGTATGTGGACCCGGCATTCTTAAGTCCGAATGGCATCATTTGATAACAAAATGTGCCATCGGGCGTCCGAAAAGCGGTTTTGTCCTGATCATCAACGGCCATATGGATTTGATGGTACCCCTTATACGCGTCCAGGAAGCATTTAAGGCGGAACGGTGCCAACGAATCCACCTTAAGATCAATTTCAGGTAACGGATAACAATCTTTGGGGCATGCTTTGTTCAAATCCTTGAAATCTATGCACATGCGCCATTGTTTGTCATTCTTCGGTACCATAACGGGATTTGCAACCCAAGTTTGATATCTACTAACGCGTACGATGCCTGCGTCAAGGAGTTCCTTGACTTGGGTTCTACACGCGTTAGTTTGTTCTGGCCCCATTACTCTGCGCTTTTGTACGATCGGCGTAACAGCCGGATCGCATTTGAGCTTATGCTCTGCCTTACTTCGGGGTACACCAGTCATGTCAGCTGGTGTCCACGCGAAGATGTCAGCGTTTTTTTGTAATAAACGCTTGAGTAAGGTGCGTGTGGGATCAACAATTGTTGGGCCAATGGTGACGGCCTGGTCAGGGTACTTGCCGTTGAAGGCCCATCTTTCTGGTTCGGTGATGGTTGGTTTAGCCATCTTTGGTTTGGGTTTAGATGAGACAGATGCGATGCATACCTGGGGAATGCCGGTGATCATCGCTACACCCTCAGCTGTTGGCCATCCCATCATGCCGTGGACTGAGGATACCACGGCGTTGAATCTTGCCATCCCGTCTCTCCCGAAGAGGATGTCGTATGTGTGGTGTGGCTTCCTCATCACGACAAAGTCCACATCTTCTGTGCGGGAGTGTTTCCCATCCGTAAGAGTGACGGGTAAAGATAGGATACCCAGGGGGGTGTTTGTGCTGCCATCAAACCCTTCCATCGAGGCGCAGATCGTTTCCAGGCGTTCCTTGTCTTCGTCATCTAGCTTGTCAAAGAACTGCCTGTACATCACCGTTGACGAGGCGCCGTTGTCAGCAAGAGTGCGGGAAGTGATGTAGTGCCCCAGCTGGCTTTTGATGACGATAGGGCCTTCTTTGCTGGGTCCTCCTGACACTCGCGGGAAGCGCACCTCAGCTTCCTTCCACGCACATGGTTCTGGCGTTCGCCTTTTTCTTCCTCTGATCTTACCATGAACCATGTTGATGCTGATGTCAACGGGCTTTCGTCCGTTGCCTCGGTACCGGTTGTCGTTTCTTCCTCCCTTCTTGATTGATGCCACCAGGTGTGCCAGTCTTCCATCCTTGACGAATGCTTCAATAATATCCTTTAAGGATGTACACTCTTCCGTACTATGACCTTTTGTCCCGTGGAAGTCACAGGATTTACTCTGATCCGCATTAGGTCGCTGTCGGATCATTGGAGCTTTTGGCCATGGTAGCTTTTCAGTGGCAAATATCTCTGTGACGCTTTTGGTGAGTGGCGTCCACCGGTGCTTTTGGCTTGAAGGGTGTGTGTGATTTCTTCCGCCAACAAGAGGGTGAGAGCTGGATGAGGTGTCAAAGTTTACCCTTGACTGCCAGATACCTAGCTTCCTCTTTTTGTTCTGCCGGGCGATCCGAACATTGTTCTCTCTTGTCCTCTGCGTGTAGAGGTGTGTACTCTGGGGAAGATCCCTTCCCAGTTGCTTCTCCGTCTCGGCAAAGCGCTTGGCCGCCGTCATGATGGCATCCCATGTTGATGGCATGCCATCCTTACCCGTCAATGTGCGGATAAGCTCTGGGTATTCGGCGCCCTGGATGAAAGCGGCGCGAACAAGATCTTCACTTATGTTGTCGAGACTTAGCTTTTTGGAGTTGAAGCGAGTGATGAAGTCTAGTAAAGATTCATCCTCCTCTCTAACGCAGTTGAGGATCGTCCACTGTTCTTCAGTATATTTCCTCTGCTGGCTGAAGTGCTGGCTGAACTTGTTCTGAAAGTCCGCCCAATCATAAATGTGGTGGACCGGTAAACGGTCGAACCATGCCCTGGCCGCTCCAACCAGAGTCATCTGGAACATATAGCACCACGTCGGTTCCGTCCAGTTACTGACGGTTGCCCCCGCAATGAATCTGTTCAAGTGGTCGTCTGGGTCGGATAGACCATCATAAGTGCCAATGTTGGACATTTGTTTGGCACTTCTCGGGGCGATTGCTTCCGCAATGTCCCTTGCGAATTTTGACTTTCCTGCATTTGTAGCAGTTGGTCTAAAGGTTTTGGAGAAGTCACGCGGGTTTCTCTCCGCGTTTGTTGGTTTAAAAGCTTCCCCAAAATTCCTTTTCGGTTGGAAGTCCGTTTCCTTACGCTTCCCTTTCGCCTTATGGCGAGGGTTTGCGTCGGTATCGGATTCTTCCCTCTCGTCGTCTGAGTACTCGCACTCACTGTTCATATTGAGATGTTGGCGAGTACTGCCGAATTCGTCAGCCTGTTGAACTGAACGCAAGCGTTCATCCAATTCAGCTTGGAACTCTCTCTGACGTGCTTCGGCCCACGCCTTCACTTGATCTAGTGTTTGGCGAGGGACCCTCATTCATTTTTCCAACTGGGCATCAGTGAATCCCAGTGGAATATTTACTGCACTTGCCCCGGCTTGGGTAGTCGGGGTAGTGTTCGTAAGATTTGTATAACCGCCGGTGTTCCCCCCAGTTGCTGGGGTTGTGGTTACCGGGGTTTCTTGGTCGACTACTGGCCTTTGGACCGGAGTAACGTTAACCATTTCTTCAGAAATTTTGAAAAAACTAAAAATTAGTTCTAGTTTTGTCCCACGGATGGCGCCAATGAAGAAACACTAAGTGAACCCTGGGCAGATTATAGATAATCTGGGGGTTATGTAATGTTTCCCACGAGGATGAGGTCTAGCAGAGAAGGTTGTTCTTCAGGGGACCTGCAAAACAGACACCGTAAGCTCGTCACTGAGAAGGGGGGGGGTTCCTCCTTGTGACCACCCTCCGGCGTGAGAATCAGACTAGATTGCTCTGAATATAAGTGTATATTAAGAGATTGCTAGATAAGATTGAGATATCAGATGATGTCCTTACCATTCCAAGGTGTTGGAGTATTTATAGCCGAATGTAGGTTTCCTAGAAGGTACAGCCTGCTGAATAGTATTCCTGTTCTACCAACAGTTGACTACGCACCGGCCATGCTGGCTGGTGGATAGGCTACGGCCAACAGTAAAGGTCGGCTGTATACTGTTCCTTTACTGCCGGCTACGCACTGTTCCACCAACTTTTGGCTGCGCACGTCCAATCGTAAGGGTTGGTGAGTAGGCAGCGGCTAATAGTGACAAATAGTACTAGAGGGTGCTCCTCCTCGTATTGTTGTCGGTGAGCTGTCACCCTGTGATTGGTTCATGGGCTGCTCTGGTCAAATTGTCTGTTCCGCCCATACCTTAGTAGGTATAGTACGAAAGACCTTCCAGAAGCATACGGACTGGCTCATTTAGGCGGGAGTATTCCCGCCTTGCTCATTCCTTCATGTGACTGCTGAAGTAGCGAATGCCTTGTGCGTGTAGCCTTGCTGTTAGTGCGGGTAGCCTTCGCTGATGGCTTGTATCCGCAGCTGCGGGAACAGGCGGGGTACTTTGCCATTGGGAGGCTTTCCCTGCGGGTACAGCTGGCGTACTGCGCGTAAGGTTCTCTGAGCAAGGTGGGTCCTGCTGGAGCAGTTGGTCATTGCGCAGACGTCCCTGTTCAAGGTTTGTCTTGCGGGTCCAACTGGGCTCTGCTGGGACCTACCTATTCAGTTCTTGAAACTTATAAATAAGTAAATAACCATCATTTTGAATTTACTAATTGAGGTTCCTATCTAAAGATGAAAACCCTCAATAATTGTTAACAAAGCTGATGACTTGGCAAAGGTGACATGTCCTAAGCTAATCTACACCATTCAAAGTCAAGTTTATAATAATCATTTAATGTCTTTTCTTTTTTTTAAAAAAATTGATGCTGCAAAAGCTTCTCTGATATGTGTTGGCATAGGTTAGTTGCTTTTATTGAGGGCGAAATGGAACAGTTTTAAGATTTGTGAAAAGGAGACAGAGAAAAGCTTTCTCTAACGAAGGCGACCATGCTGTGATTTTGACAACTCTCAACAACCAAATAGCTGCACCAACAGGTCCACAGACTACAAGCATTTCTTAAGTTTTAAATAGCGTTTAAAAAACTCACGGCTCGCTCGAAATTGGATTGTTTGTAAACGAGACGAGCCGACTACCTCTGTAAACAGTCCAAGGGTTTGTAACGAGTTAGTTGGGTCGTTTAGCTGGCTTGTTTAAACTAAATTTCAAGCTTAAATATCTATAATTTATAACCTAAATATTAATACATATAAATTATTATAAAATTTGCAGTTTATTAATAATGTATGATAAAATATTATATTTTATATATATGTTAATATTTGTAAAAATGGTAAATATTTTTTATACTAAAATAGCGAGTTTGCTTGAACTTTTCACGAGCGAGCTCTAGCTAAACATTTCATCTCGCTAAGATAAATGAGTCGAACTGTTCAGTTTGGTTTGTAAACTAATGCACTTGTGATGGTACTTGAGACGTCAGGTCAGCAGTGTCACATTGCAAATGGCAAATACTTATGACATCTTATTATGTCAATAACTGTTATTAAACGAAAACGGCTGAAGATGACATAATTAACTATGCCAACGAGTTGAGTAATATCACAGATATTTTCAGAAACGGATTATCATGGCCAATATATGAAGTCCTAGAAGAATGATAATCAAATGAGGTTTGCACATTATGTAATGAGTTGTATTTTTTTCCCCTTTGTTTACCTATGTGGTTTTTAATTGAATATTTTTTTAACTCGGTTGTTTTATTATTTTATGAACAACATATGAAACATGGTAGGGTTAAAACGGGTTATTTCCAAAACATGAACAGTCAAATTTTTTACCCTCCGATTAGGATCTGTTAGTAAACAAGCCAAGTCCGAGCCAAGGTAAGATTGACTTGTTGGCTCGCTCATTAGGCTTGTTTAGCTTGTTTGTTTCCTTGTCTAAATTAAAGCCCAATGAAGACTATACGGGTCCGACCGGGACCGGAACCGGATTTGCATGACTTCTCAAACCCGGAACATGACCTATTACAAATGGGTCACTCCGGGTATATAAACCGGTTCTGTGGGACGGGTTTAATGGGTTATTTTAACAAAATTCAAAAAGTATGGTAAACTTTTTATTTGATTTATTTCTTCCCAATTAGCCAAATAATATTTACAACATATACACTTAACTAACTTTTCATCTATCACAAAAAGTACATAACCTATTTCATTAATAGTGAAAGTACATATCCTGATTTTGCAAGTACGATAAACACATAACTTGAATTACATCAATAAAAAACGAATTTATAATATAACATCGACAATAAGCAACTCAGGGTTTGGTTGGTATCTTTTGGTTTCATGCACACATGTTGACTCATCAATTGGATAGCATAAATTAACTTATTGTTTCTTGGAAAGGTTTGACCTGTACAAGCTTGCAACAAAATGCCCAAAATAGATTTGACTCTTAAGGTCAAAGTCCAAACACAACCATTAAATTACAACTCCAACCACAACCATAAAATTTCAGCTTACTTGATATTTTATTTGAATCAATTTTTGAATTTGTTTTATAGTAGGCATTTTTATGTTATTGTGCCAGATACAAGATGCTTGAGTTAGCATAACATGAATCCGCATCTAATGATTGGTTTAGGCTGAAGTTTACAATGAAAACAGAGATTTTGTGTGGTGGTGGCATGTTGAGGACCTGCAAAAAAGAGGAAAGTCAACAGTTGACCAAGAATCTAAAAAGCATCGAAACGGTAAAATAGGTAGTTAAGTTGATTTTAGACAACACATTTAATTTCAAGGTATAAGAGAACCCTTGATCACCGATAGCTTTTAATGGGACTATATATCCATTGACATCTTATAAGCCTACTTAACTACTTACTTATGATCTCTTAAACTTTTTTTTTATACTCTGTAATGGCAAAAGATATTATTGTATTGTTTACTTATGTTATAGGTAAGTTAGTTTTTTGTTCATTTTGTTTGCCTTTGTTTTTTTTTAGATATTATGCTTTTTCTTTCATTAGATTTGTTTATAATATGTTTTGGTAATTAAAAGTTAGTCAAGTGTATGCTTACCTTGCAAATTTTATGGTGTTGACGTTAAAGACTTATTACCCTCTTTGTTTCGTTATTCTTGTTTTTACTTAACCTACACCAGCATGTGTTGCATTAACCTATAGCAAACTACTGTGCTATCACAAACTGTATGACACCTTTATGTCGCGTCTTTGTCGGGAACCTTACTCATACCGACGTAATCCTCATGGTGTCCCGCCGCAACGCGCGGGCACATATACTAGTGTGTGTGTGTATATATATATATATATGATAGCACAGTAGTTTGATATAGGTTAACGCAAACTTTGGCGAATGCCCTTTTTGGCAAAATTGCTCAGAGCCTGGGAGAAGTTTTTGAATTGTCCCCCGACAGAAGGCGGTTATTGAATGCTTACATGGTCCTCATGCCCAAAATTTTCTGACCATTATCCCGATTGATGGCTTGGGCCAAAGCATGTCTGAGGTCGAGTATAGGGCCATTCGTAAGTACCGTTTGATGGTCCCAATGTACCCAGAAGACGAAACATGTCCGATCTGCCGTAAGGCTTGCCTGGATAAATTCGGAGAGCATGCGGTTCATTGCAAGGAGATGTCTGGGTTCAAATACCGACATGATTAGTTGCGGGACGTTCTTTGGGACATCTTAAGGCGAGCTGGGATATCAGCTAAAAAGGAAGCCCCCGTAAACTTCCTTACAGTCCCCACGGAAGAGAGATCCACTCTACGACCGGCAGATTTGCTCGTCTTTGGTTGGGCCGGGGGAAAACACGCTTGTGTTGACCTCACAGGGGGGTCTCCCTTAGCTGGTTTGAGGGATAATGGGTTTGTAGCTGGGCAAGCAATGAAAAATGTTGAAACGAAGAAGGTGGAGAAACATGCTAAAGCCTGCGAAGAGAACCAACAAGTTTTTGTCCCTCTGGATTTTGATACCTTTGGCTCCTTGGCACCGGAAGCTATCCGTTTCCTAACCAGGGTCCAACGGGTTGTGCATAGCAATGTGTCGACTCCAAAGGGGCAGGAGTATGTCTTTAGCAGGTTAGGTTTTGCAATTCAGAAAGGGGTGGCGGCGCAACTTGTTGCCCGCCTACCTGCTATGTTGATGTAATATCTATGTTTCTATATAATGAAAAAAGATATTAATGAAAATATATATATATATATATATATATATATATACACACAAAATTTTTAAAATTGTAATTGTAAATATAGATATAAAAAATGATAAAGCTACACTCAAATAATATTAACATACAAAAGTTTTTATAAAAAACTTAGTTTTCAACGGTTCCTTCAAGTTCTTAAATAATTTTACAGTTCTTTAATGAAACTATCCTCTCTCTCTCTCTCTCTCTATATATATATATATATAGGGTAAGGATCCTAAGAGAAACATTTGGAAATTGAGAACTTTGATAACCATTTTGAGCCACATAAAAACCTCTAAAAAATATTAAAAAATGATAAAACAAAAAAAAATTTTAAGTAAAAAAACCAAAATTCTTGTATTTCATTATGGTTTTCATATAAAAAAAACTTCGTATTATACACATGCATATAATTTCATTTAATCTCTAGTTACGTGATGTACACATATGTACATTATCATTTACCTTAAATTGTACATATGTGTATAAAAAAACACGAATGTACATATATGTACATATTATACATATGTGTATAATATAGCTAAAATGAGGCGTTTTTATTTATTTATTTATTTTTTTATGAAACCGTGTTGATAAATAAGAATTTCGGTTTTTTTTACTTTTTTTTATTTTTGCGCTTTTTTGTTTTATGATTTTATATATTTTTGGGTTTTTTATGGTCCAAAATGGTTCTCAAAGTTCTCAATTTCAAAATAGTTCTCACATGATCATGATTATATATATATATATATGTGTGTGTGTGTGTGTGTGTGTAGGGGAGGGTTATCCTAAAAATAAG
Organism: Bidens hawaiensis; assembly: GCF_021521415.1. NCBI lineage: Eukaryota > Viridiplantae > Streptophyta > Magnoliopsida > Asterales > Asteraceae > Bidens > Bidens hawaiensis. The sequence continues at coordinate 74,471 of NW_027500659.1, forward strand.
TAGTTTTCTAGGAATACTAAGAATAAATCATAGTCATTGGACCATGTTAATCAATGATTGAGATATAAAATTACCAATAACCGACATAGTTTTAAAGAATTACTCTTTTATCATTATAACCTACATAGTTTCCTAAATTGTTCTTTCACCACAATTTATAATGCCAAATGTCAAAAATTTGTTGGTTCTTACCATTCTTAGGAAACTACTTATTCTTATTTGAACCCTTTTCTATATATAGAAAATGGTTCAAAGAAAAACAAGGAGTTTCGTAGGAATAGTAATTACCAATAGATTTTTAACATGTGACATTACAAATTATGATGAAAGAAAAATTATAGGAACTATGTTGGTTATAATGCTGAAAGATTAATTCTAGAAAACTATGTCGGTTTTTGATAATTTTAAATCTCAACAATTGATTAACATGATCCAATGGCTATGATTTATTCCTAGCCTTTTTAGGAAACTACTTATTTTTATGATAACTCTCCCATATATATATATATATATATATATATATATATAGGATCAGGATCATGAGAGAACTTTTTTGAAATTGAGAACTATGAAAATCATTTTGGACCACAAAAAACCCAAAAATTAAAAAAATCATAAAATAAAAAAAGTAAAAAAAAACAAAATTCTTATTTTAACATCCCGGTTTCATAAAAACAACTCGGTTTAGCCAAATTATATACACATATGTATAATATATACATATATGTACATTTACATGATTTTTTATACACATGTGTACAATTTAAGATAAATGATACTGTACATATATGTATATTACGTAACTAAAGATTAAATAAAATTATACATATTTGTATAATAAAACGTATTTTTTTAATTTTTTTTATATCTTTTTAATGAAACCGGAATGAAATATAAGAATTTTAGTTTTTTTAATTTTTTAAAAAATTTTTGTTATTTTTTGTTTTATGGTTTTTTCAAATAGTTTTTTTAAAGGTGTTTTTAGTGGTCCAAAATGGTTCTCAAAGTTCTTAATTTGCAAAGGGTTCTCTTAGGATCCTTACCCTATATATATATATATATATATATCGGGTAGGGTTAACGTAAAAAATAATAGTTTTGTGAAAAACATAAGAATAGATCTAGGCCCTTGAATCTAGGATCTAGTGGTTCAAATTAGTAGTTTTTAATAACCACATAGTTTCCTATTTACATGGTATAGTTTCCTATTTTGTTGGTGTGTTTGACTTTAAAGCCTTCTCACATATCTCACAAAACAATTGTTTTTTATTTGAAACCTCTTATATATATATATATATATATGGTAGGGTTAATGTAAAAAATAATAGTTTTGTGAGAAACATAAGAATAGATGTACACCATTAGATTTAGGATCTAGTGGTTGAGATTGGTAGTTTCTAAAAGTCGTATAGTTTCCTATTTACATGTTATAGTGTCATATTTAGGTGGTGTACTTTATTTAAAGTCTTCTCACATGTTTTGTGAGAAGTGTGAGAAGACTTTAAATAAAGTACACCACCCAAATATGACACTATAACATGTAAATAGGAAACTATACGACTTTTAGAAACTACCAATCTCAACCACTAGATCTTAAATCCAAGGGTGTACATCTATTCTTATGCTTCTCACAAAACTATTTTTTTTCACTAACCTTATCCTATATATATATATGTGTGTGTGTGTGTGTGTGATTTGGATTAAATACGAATTAAATTTACATACTAACTGTGAGAATCAAGTGGTGTAATTATATTTACAACATAGTGTAATTATAGTATAGTGTAATTACACTATGATATAATTATATAATTACACTACTTGTATTCTTACAGTTAGCACATTAATTTAATTTATATATTAACTTTCCCTTATATATATATATATATATATATATATATATATATATATGTTTGTGTGTGTGTGCACGCGTGTGTGTGTATGTGGAGAGAGGATTAAAAGAAAATTCATCCTTAAAGAAAAAAAACTAAAAAACTTATAAAGAATTAGTTTTAATTAAAACTAAAAAATATTAATATTTCAAATTTTCGTTTCTTTCATTCTTCGTATATTTTGTTACTCTTCACCGAAAAAAAGACGTTGTAATGCAAATGCGTATTACTTTACGATGTTGTTGTATAACACATGTGTAATACTGTGTATTTTTACGTTAACTAGTATTTAAATTCATATATTCAATATTTATGTATTGTATATGTGCAGTAGTATGCAAAAATATATAAGAATAAATAAAGTCGATGTAGTGCACATGTAGATTAGTGTTGTATTACACAAATGTACTAATGTGTATTCGATGTGCACATTAGTCTTATATTGCATATATACAATAGTTTCAAATATGTGCAATAGTGTTGTATTCTATGTAATACAACACCCGTGCATATATGCAATACACACCATTGTACGCATGCACTACACCGACGAGGTTTTTTATATTTAGTTTTTTAAAACAATATTAGCGTATAAGAATAATGAAAAAAAATAATAAAAGTTAAAAATAATTATTTAGGACTTTTTAAGTTCTCTTTAAAAGTAGTTTTCATTTTATCTCATCCTTATATATATATATAAGATCAGGATCATGAGATAACTTTTTTGAAATTGAGAACTATGAGAACCATTTTGGACCACAAAAAACCCAAAAATAAAATAAATCATAAAATAAAAAAAAACAAAAATGAAAAAAGTAAAAAACCAAAATTCTTTTTTTAACATCCCGGTTTCATAAAAAACACTCGGTTTAGCTAAATTAAATACACATATGTATAATATATACATATATGTATATTTACATGTATTTTTATATACATGTGTATAATTTAAGATAAATGGTACTGTACATATGTGTATATTACGTAATTAAAGATTAAATAAAATTATACATATGTGTATAATACGACATTTTTTTTAATGAAACCGGAATGAAATATAAAAATTTTAGTTTTTTTACTTTTTTAAATTTTTTGTTATTTTTTGTTTTATGATTTTTTTAAAATATTTTTTAAGGTGCTTTTAGTGGTCCAAAATGGTTCTCAAAGTTCTCAATTTCCAAATGGTTCTTTTAGGATACTTACCATATATATATATATATATATATATATATATATATATATATATATATATATATATATATATGTAGGGGATGATTCATGCAAGAAGTTGATCTAGACCTTTGATTATATGCAATCAATGGTATGGATTAATACCCTTGTACGTAATTTATAGAAAAAATAAAAAAAATTGATTGGTTTAATTGACTTCTCACACTTCTCGAATGAACCCAATCCTCTATATATATATATATATATATGTGTGTGTGTGTGTGTGTGTGTGTGTGTATAGATATATAAGGGTGAGTTAACGTACAATAATGACTTATCGTAATTATGTACGCGACCTTCCAAAGTGTAAGATTAAAAACACGCCGAGGAAGTTTCATAAATAACCCAACAGTAGTTCGCGATCAAATTCATCGATTACAAATCGACTCTGATTCAAATTCAGAACTCATCGCTCTATCTCATCCAATTTCTAAACTATAATCACAGCTTAAAGTATGAAATCTCTAAAGTAAAAAACTAAATCAAAATCGAACGTCGTTGAAAATCAAGAAATCTTCAAATTTGATCAAAAAATGATAATTTAATCAATTGAATTGATGTGTAGAAGTATTTAGATTCATCAATCCATTATAAAATTGCAGAAATAATGCACTCAGTCGAGCTCTGATTAGGGTTGAAAATATTATGTTTTAAACGTTCTGAACAAAACTGGAGACTTTTAAACGTTATGACCAATAATATACATCTTTAAACGTTTTGACAAAAAATGAACATCTTTAAACGTTCTAATATGTTCAAAAAAGTTTAGAAGTTCTGAACTTCTAAAGTTTAGAAGTTCATGACTTCTAAAGTTTAGGACTTCTAAACTAACAAAAAAGTCCATAACAAAAGGTTTAAATTTTCATGCCAAATTCCCACCCTTAAACATTCAAATGCTAAACCTTTAAACATTTAAGGATAAAATTTTAAACGTTCAGGAAAAAAAAAATTAATGTTCAACTTATACGTTCAGACCTTTAAACGAACACCTTTAAACGTTCTGAAGTTCATATCTAAAATTAAACACTCGTAACATGAAATTAAACACTGAAATCACTTCATATAATCTCATAATCATCAAACAATTATCAATCGACCGTCAATTTGATCATCGATTCCATCATATGAACAAATATGGAATGTCTGCAACTGTGTTTCTGCAAATGACGTAGTTCAATTCAAATCAATTGAAGTGTGTGTCTGCAAATGACGCCGGTGACGATGGTTGAATCAATTCAATAGTTAATTAGGATGGAAACGATATGAAATAATTTTAAAAATTTGCCACTTCATGTTTTTGAAATCTAGGGTTGAGGGGGAGGGATATTTTAAGAACTTTGATGAATTGTAAGAATTTTAAGAACTCAATATGAACCACACATTTAATTAAATGAGTATGAAATATGTGGCTGAGAATAAATCTGATTAAAAAATTAATTAGGAGAGAGAATAAATATTTTTGATGATCACATGTGTAATAAGTAGATTCGATATGGTTTCAAGTTCATATATATATATATATATATATATATATATAGAGGACTGATTTCTTTTGAGAACCACTTTGAGTTTTAATAAGTCGAAAGAACTCAACGTAACAATATTTATTTTAATTTGTTTTTACACATATGTAATACGTAAGTGTAAGTAACGTAAAAAATATTTATTCTATTATATATATTTATTCTTTCGACTTACATACCGAATCGACTTATTACACATGTGATCATCAAAAATATTTATTCTCTCTATATAGAAGAAGGTTTAAATAAAAAACAATTGTTTTGTGAGAAGTGTGAGAAGGCTTTAAAATAAACCACACCACCTAAATAGAACACTATACCATGTAAATAGGAAACTATATGGATTTTATAAACTACTAATCTGAACCACTAGATCCTAGATCTATTTTTATTCTTCTCACAAAACTATTATTTTTTACATTAACCTTACCCTATATATATATATATTACAATAATCTCTTATCGTACATCACGTACGCGACACCCTCAACCCTAGATTTCAAAGAACACGCGGTGGCAAATTCGTAAATTGTGACATTCGTCAATTTTGGGTCCTATTTGTATTCGTTTTATATTCGTTTATCATGTAAACCGACCCGTTTTTTAAACCGAAACCTATGATATAATCAAAATGATGGATTTTATGTTACAGTATTGTTTGATTCTTGTCGAGTCTCAAAAAATCCTTTTCGATCCCTAAAATGCCTTAAAAAAGCTTAAAACCAACTCCAGGGACTAAAACTGCCATTATTGCAAAGTTTGAGTATCTGCCCGCCCACCTCATCGCGATACGCGATAGGTGAGGACCCTATGGGGCCGCTTATCGTGATACCCATCAGACCTACATGTTGTTTGTTGTTGTTTATGCTTTACACCCTATTATCCAATTCAAATTTTTGTACATTAGACCTTATGCATAACCCTTTCAATCTTATCCTATATATACAAGACCCTCTCATCTATTAATCCTTGCTCATACTTTATCTTCTCACTTAAATTCAAGATTCTTAAGGTTGTTTTTCATTGTTCTTGGAAGTTTGACTTTCAAAAGTCAAACTGACCATAATACTTGATTCTAACTAACATATTATTACTTATAACTTATGGGACAACATGTGACATTCGTCAAATTTGAGTCTCGTTCTATATTTATTTTTTTGTTGTAATCATTTTGTAACATGCCGATTTCTTTCGCGTTTATTTTAAATAAGTTATACTTCGTAATTGTGGTTAAACTTGTAAATTCGAATCGGAATTCTTCAACTCATTGATAATATAACTCTAGCGTGTGTGAGCTTTGTCAAAATAAAGTTATTTATAATTTATAAGCTCGGTTAAATAAACTCTAGGGGCTAAAGTGGATTTCCTTAAACATATTCAAGATTTAAACCATTTATAACTAAATACCAAACTTGAGGGGCCAAAAATTTAACATTTATAACCCACCTATATATAACCCTATCTTATATCATGACCAGCCGCCACCCCCTTCCCTCTTGCCGATTTCCGGCGACCGGTGAGGAATTCCGGCCGCCGCCGCAGCCACCTCTGCCGTCCAACACCACCACCTCTCCCCCCTATACCTCAGACGCGACACCATCACAATCCCCCGCGTTTCCGGCAGCCCCTTCCTGTCCCTCGGCTTGTTTTTCTGTGACCGGAAGGCCGGCCACCGGTGTAGCTGCTTCCTCTCCGCTCTCTCCCGCTCGTCTCTCTCCCTCTCGTCTCTCTCTATCTGTGCTCTCTCTCATCTCTCTCGGCTCTCTCACTTCTCTCTCTTTCATCTCTCTCGGCTCTCTCACTTCTCTCTCTCTTTCACTCTAACTCTCCCCGCCTCCTCTCTCTCCCTGTAATGTTTTTCCGGCACGCCTCCGGCGGCCGGAATTGGCCTTGACGACCCTGCTCGACTCCAAAAAATGTTCTCGGCCAAACATCTATGGTAAGTTCGAGATTTAGAGTTCTTTTATTTTCTTGTATTTAACTCATAACCCGATAATCGAGTCAAGTCCGGCTCCCCCTTAAACCGACTTTAAAGAGTGTTTTTGGAATCATATTTATTAATCTCATAAATAATAAAGCCCATTATTATTATTATTATTATTATTATTATTATTATTATCTTTATTTTCATAATAATAGATTATTATTATTTTGATTATTATTATCATTGCTATTATGATTATTAAGGAATATTATTAAAATCTAATATTGTTAATATTACCTAATTTTTTTATTAAACCGAAACCCATGTCGGACTTAGTTACCACTTAAGCGTCATCATCGCTCGAGTTATATCTTTTATCACTAATACTACTATTATTAAAATGTTATAAGTATTAGTTATTATTAATATAACACATATAATTATTATAATAATAATTATTATTATCATTAAAACTTATAAATCTATTAATAACGTTTTCAACAATAAAGTAATAATTATTATATTTATTATTACTACTACTAGTATTAATTTTAACAAAAATTCTCAATTGTAATATTACTATGTATTATTATCATCTTTATCTTTTATATATATATATATATATATATAACTTATTCTAAAATCATTATTATCATTTCTATCCTTATTATTAATAATATTATTATAAGCTTTAATATCAATTCATTCTTATAAAACCGAACCTCATCGTTCAATATTTCCAATATAGTTTCATTATGGTTTCAAGTTCATTAATATATATTACATTATTTATTTTAGCTAAGGTGTTTATCGTTTCAAGTCGGATTCGTTCGTTTTGTTCACAAGCTTTCATTATGTCCATCATTAATTAGTTCTCAATTCATCAATCGAGGTGAGTACTTTCATACCCCTTTTTCCATCTTCCGTTTTGGGGTGATATTTCATACTTATCAAACTAAATGCTTTATTTACTTGAATCTTTAAACCCACAAACGTGATTGTATACTTTACTTAAATAAATGCTCGATTTGGTGTTATATGCTTACGTGATTATATGCTTATGTGTTTACCGCTTTTGGAAGGTTGATTCATAAATCCGTGAACTATTTGGTATTCTATTATAGCACGGTGCCGTTAATGTATTCTTATTAACGGCTTCACGAAATCCCGAGTCCATTTGGTATTATCTTATGGAGGGTGTCGTTAATGTATTCTTATTAACGATAACTATTTTAGCATGAGGCGGGTAGCCTCATGGACACTATGATCCGAGTATACTTGGTAGTTACCATTTAGAAAGGGTCCGAACTATTTATCTTTTGCATATCTAAATTATTGCTATTATTTATTGTTTTGTATACAAGTTTTGTGGCTTTTTATTACTATATACTTATATGCTCAAACTTGTGAATTGCTCACCAACCGTTGTGTTGACAAACTTTATTTTATGAAATGTTACAAGTTTGACTTTTGTTGACTCAAGGACTTGACGAAAACGTTACCAAGACTATTAGGATATTAGTAAAATGAACAATATAATTGCTACTTGTATTCAACTTGTTGTGTGGACGAGATGTGTTGTTTATTGATACGTTGAAATAAAATGAGTTAATTAAATATTGTCACTTTAAATAGTGTCTTGTTTTTTTGGCAATCGGTTGCATCCCGGCATGTTCCGCCGCCTTTGGTCGGGGTGTGACAGATTGGTGTCAGAGCCACAAGACTATAGGATAGGTGGTTAGACGTATCGACCTAGTATAGTCTTTACTTTAGGGTCCTTATACGTGTTTACCCTACTTGATTGTTCAATACACTTGTTTATTTATATACTTATTTATTTTATCAAATCATAAATATACACATACACACACTTTCATAGTACTCCAAGGTATCCTTACCTTAAAACGCAAAAACATTAGTTTTTATTGTGTTTTATGGATCACGAGCTTAACTTGGATCCCGTTGTTTCAAATCTCCTTAAAGATTGTCTCATATGAGATGACCACTTTAAGTAGTCTAATGCGAGCGTTCCGCCAGCTATCCTAATTTCCGGTGTTAATACAATAGAACTACGGTGATTTCGTGGACTAGTGTTTTGACATGACGTTGTATTCTGATTTATTGTTTTTGTTACAATCGTTATTTGAGTCGAAGACATGAAAAAGACGCGGTGGTACATGCACATGTTTAGAACCCAACATGGTATTTTTGTAATAAAGGTTTATAGTGTCGGAATATCAAGTCATGGTGGTTCATGCACGATTAGGGTGCAAACGAGCCGAGCTGCTCGCGAGCTACTCGGGATCGGCTCGTTAAAAAGCTCGAAAGAGCCGAGCTTAATCGAGCCCAAGCCCGAGCTCAAGCCTAAAGGTAAGCTCGTTCAATAAACGAGCCCGAGCCCGAGCTTCATCTATCAAGATCGAGCCGGCTCGCGAGCCTAAACGAGCCTGCATTTATATAATTTTTTAAAATATATATTTAATAATTATTAATATATATATATATATATTGTTATAAAAAATAAATAAATAAAACTAAATAATATATATATATATATATATATATATATATTTTATACAAAAAATTATAATAGAAAATAATATATAAAAATAATTATATTATTTAAAAAATAACTAATAAATGGTAAACGAGCCGAGCCCGAGCCGAGCTCGAGTTTCAAAATCTAGTCACGAACCGAACTCAAGCTCGAGCTCTGTGTAAGTTAAACGAGCCGAGCTCGAGCCTGGTCGAGCTCGGGCTCGGCTCGTTTGCACCCCTATGCACGATTTTTCGGCCTTAAAATCTTAAAACATTATTATTACATTTCAAGAATTTAAATCATTTTTCCTTTATTTTGTTATAAATTCTTGTCACAAGTCTTCATTTATAAATGTTATATTTATTTTATTTTTATTTGTTAATAATTCTTTTATATCTCGATTTTATATGGTAAAGTTTTACACCAATTTTCTCATTATGATTTCACAAGGATTTTAATTGCTAATTGTGTTCATTAAAAATCTCTTCGGTATAAGTTAAAATAATAATAATAATAATAATAATAATAAATATATGTATATATAGTTTGATCTATTCATAATGATTTTTAATATGCCATTTATTTTCATTAAAACTATTTACAAACAAACAAAAAAAGCTTATTATATAAATTTCATCATATTAAGAAGGTTTTATGATAAATTTCACCTCAACATTTCAAGTAAATTTCCTATTGTATAAATTTGAATTGTCTTTAAAGTCCTTATACAAAAATATTACAAAAATTTTATTCTTGTAACTATTCCATTTATTTTGAACTATCACATCAAAATTTTAATTATTTAAACTCCTCACGACATTTTAATTATACTACATTATGTAATACTCGTGGTAAAAAAAATAAAGAAAATAAAAAAAAAAAATTCTCTACCCAAATTTATCTTCATAACAACCTTCATCATGCAATCTTTGGTTCACTTTAAATTTTCGCAAATAAAAAAAATTTAAATCATACGATTTCCGCGTTTTAAAATTCTTATGATAGTTTTGGCATGATTTTTCAAGAAAGTCACAAACTTATAGCTTGTAATCTTCTTGAAACTCTCATGCAAAACTTCATAGGAATTTTACTTAAAAGACAAAAAAAATCGGTTACTTGTTATTTCTCGATTTACAATGCCGGTCATTTTAACTTACCATAATATTTTGTTACACGATATTAAGTAACGAACTTGGTAAAGGAAAAATTTTCGTTTTCGCAACTTTGTATTCCCAAAAACGACATTCATCACTTAATATTGAGACCTCATAATAAATTTTGACATTCAAGTTACGTATTTTAAATTCCACATAAGTAAAAAAAATATTGTAATCTTTATAAAAAAATTTTGTGTGGTTCACACGCTCGGATCTAAAAAAAAATTCTATTTATAATGTGTCTGTATATATATATATATTAACTTGTAATTTTAATTATCAAAATTTTCATGGACATTTCAAACATTATTTATAAATTATGGTATTTTCAATTTAATACCTACTATTAGTCAAAATTTCCCTAAACACAACCAAACCGTTCCCATACAACCATAGGGTTTGATATCAAAATAAAAACCCAAACACTCCTTACAAAATACATGTATAAACCAAATCTCAACCCGAACTAACCAAGATCAAAATTATCCAAACCTCACCTATTAGCCCAACCACTACTCACACAAATCATCCAAGCCTAACCCATTCAAAAGACCTAGACTCAACAAAAAACCCCATCGATTCAACTCAAGAAAACTCAACTATCCAAGCCGACCTAAACACTCTCACTTACCACTAAACTTCCAAACCATTCACTGTACGAAGCCTAAAACCCCTCCCTACACATGCAAGTTTCGTTTTTCCCTAAATTATACACACACACACACACACACACACAACTAGCGTATTTATAACAACCTCATATGTTCAAATAATCACTTTTAAAATTATTAACTCTTTCAAGGTTAACGATTTACGTATTTTGCTCATATTTTATAAATCATCTTTGTAGGAAATAAAAATTGTCATGACAACAAAATTTAATTATGAGGATTTGTATTCAAATGTTATTAAACGATTATATGTATGATTTCAAGACTTTAAATATTTTCACCTAAGGTGATAAATCTCATAAAGACTTTATAAATACGAGGTTTCATTTTGAATGTTGAATGCAGAATTTATTTAGTAACAAATTTTAACTTTCATCATTTTGCATAAACTCAATGACCTTGGCTTTGCAAATCTTTGGGACGCGCTTATAAATATTTTATATTGTAACACAAATTCTTGCTCAACAACGATTTACGCAAACTATTACTTCTTATTATCGCAAGCATTATTTTATAAATAACTTTTTATCACAACCTCTTATGGTATATAAATTCCTTTAACAAATTGGACTTACAAGATTTACACTTGATAATGACCAAAACGTTTCTCTAGCTACGCGATACCATGATATATTAATATTATTATATTCATTTTTCTTGGAAACAATAAAACGACTTACTTGAGATTTCATTTTCGATGTTATTCTTATATTTTTAATGAGCATATAAAACGCGATTTACATATTTCGTCATTTATTCGAGTCTCGCTGTTAATGCGATTTTCTTTCCCATGGATGAGATGTTTCAATGGTAACTTTATGCACATGAGAGTTCATTTTGGTGTTTTGATTTTGACCGAATCCAAGCTATTCAATAACAATTTGTGTAATACTTTTAAAACTTTAACTTCGCTAAAAATCTCGTTTATCTTTTGAACGATATTTTCATGACTATGCTGTTTATATTTGAGCATTTATGTAAACACGATTCTATACATTATTCTATATAATTTTATTTAATCTATTAACGGACTATGTGTGGCTGTCTTCAAGTTTTGGCGCTATTAGAACCCGTTATTATAATGAGATTATATAAATGGTTTCACAATAGTGGCCGTATTCAAGTTTTATCACATTTCATTGATTGTTTTGGTTGTTAATCAAATACTATTTCATTTATATTGATACACGTATGCGTCACCCCAAAGAAACTCACCTCATTCTCGTGATTTCATGTAACCATATTCTCATTTACCTATAACCTCAAGTTTGTACACGTGTAAAACTCATTGGACGGCATTATTGAAATTGTAACGTAGTTTACCTGTACCTCATGTACTCACCATTCGGGTTTCTCATTTTCACTATTTAGATCCTCGTTTCACTTATTGGATTTTTTTTTTCTCATTTTTCACTCATCGAATTTTATACTAAATTTTAGTGTCCCGACGTACAACCATGGAGCGTAAGAATTTGTTTATTCTTTTCACATTGATGACCTTTGACTTCAATCCTCGTCACGTCATTGTCTACCATGGATTTTATTTATTTATTTGATTGTTTTTACTTATTTAAAACAAAATAGTAATTTTCACCTTGGTTATACTTTTAGATTTTAATTGTTTCATTTTTGTATTCCATTTTCCTACTTATTAAAAAGTCAATCCCGAAGATATTTTAACCGCTAGTACTGTTTTGCCAATATTAGTAAAATTCAAAAAATTTATTTACACATTTAATAGTTAAAGATTTCAAAATAAATATGCCTCTTAAACCACGCAATGGAACGAACCATGTGGAACATACAACGATCGAAATAATTATGGGTGCACACTTAATTAACGAAATCCCCGTATGGAAGCCATGGTAAGTACGGTTGTGTGCGATAACTCAGACCCGAGGATGATGGCAGAAAAACGATAAAAATGTGAAAACCTAATAAGGGCATGGTGGATACGCCGCAGGTACATCCTATATACAAATGCTTTATTATGTTTCTCATTTGTAACGTTTTTCAAATCATGCAAGGATTTGACGTTACTCTTTTGCTTAAAATTTTTTCACGCAATTATCTTACTAAAGACAATATTCGTTAATAATTAATTTTTCTTTGATTTTATTTTAATTTCGGGAAGAAATTTCTAAAAAGTTGGGGATACTGTGACATTCGTCAAATTTGAGTCTGGTTCTATATTTAATTTTTTGTTGTAATCATTTTGTAACATGCCGATTTCTTTCGCGTTTATTTTAAATAAGTTATACTTCGTAATTGTGGTTAAACTTGTAAATTCGAATCGGAATTCTTCAACTCATTGTGGTTTGTCAAAATAAAGTTATAGTTTATAAGCTCGGTTAAATAACTATAGGGGCTAAAGTGGATTTCCTTAAACC